>NC_135736.1:4732500-5035000 GCF_041903045.1 Epinephelus lanceolatus | reverse complement strand
AAATTATATATTCATTGCCATCAAAACAGCCTTCTTGCTTTCACCCCGTGAGACTACAGACTACCACTGTCAGCTCTGCAAGGCTTTCACTTCAAGGCCCATGTGTATATATGCACGCATACATTAGCCAAATGACAATCACAACTATAAACAGGAGCGGAGAACAAAACCCACAACAACCGCCTCTCATTGTATGCCTGACAGCCAAGGTCAAGCGAGTCAAGATGAAATATGACGCAAGCATAAAGGGACGAGACAGCTCGCCACAGATATTATATATCAGATGAAGTAAACAACTCCCCTTGTAATGAACCAAATCTTCCTCCTCTTGTTTACAGCTGAAGGGCCTTGATACACCAGTGGAAGGGGATGAGGGCCGGTAATGGCGAGAGGGGGTCGAGGCAGAGTGGTTTGGGAGTGGGGGGGGGGGGGGGGGGGTTAGGGGGCTTATGTTATCTGTTAGGCTTTGCCTGTCCAGTGCATTACGAGTCCTGCATCGCTCATTTCATGGCAAGTGTACTGGAACAGATTATCACCGGCTGGAGAGAGAGAGAGAGCGAGAGAAAGGAGGGGGTCGGGCCTGGTTTTGTAGTCAGAAGATGAGCAGCAGAGTGAGCAGCCTCCAAATCCCTGATTATGCACACCCCTACAATTGCTTCACATTATCCACTGATTTATTTACTTTATTTATTTACTCTGGCATTCAGCAGGTTTCTCTCTCTCGATGCGGTCCATACTCCAAATCATTTCTGCTTTACAGAAAAAAGTTTTCTTTGTCTGAATAAGCACTCTAACTTTTCTACTACACACACACACACACACACACACACACACGCACACACACACACACACTATCAAAACCACTGACATTGATTCATTTACTTGGATTTTGCAGTTGCACTATTAAAGAAGTATTTCACTGCAGGAAAGATGGCCTTTTAATAATACTGGGCTGCCTATGCAGTAGAAAGATGCAAATACTTTTGAAATTGGTGTGATGTGACCAGCAAAAAACAAAGAAGAAAGATGCTTTTGCTGAAGAGGTAGAATACCTACAACTACCAGAATGCACTTGGCTGCATCAGAACAATAAACACTCCCACTGCTGAATGACATCATGTGAACTTCTCCTTTTGAAACGATGGCAACCAGCCGGGAAGAAACAATTACAGTTTAAGGGTAAGATAAAACATGTTTGTGAAAACATTCAAGGTGAGAAAAAGGCAACTCAGAAAGAGAATCTTAGTTTATAGTTGATCAGCACTGCCTAGTTTTACCATTTGATCTCAGTTTCTCCCATTTTTTTCGGACTCGTTTTCACTGTGCAAGAAACAGTATGGCACCCACTTCCTGTTCACAAATTCTCTCTTTTACAGCTGAACATGACACTAAAATATGTTTCTAAAACATTTTAGGTGAGAAATAGTTTAACTGTTTCACCGGGTCTGTCTCTTGTCTCTTGTCTCACTGCAACCAACGCAGGAACAAAAGAACACGTTGAGCTTTAAAATAAAACATCATGGTTTGGTCAAGAGTTTATGGGACTCTCCAGCTCCTTATATTACCTCTCTAGTGGCAGTGTTGCGTCAAAATGAATCCATCCAGCAGCATATCATACTGCTGCAATTGGTACCATCCAGCCATATCATAAACTGACACTCCCCGTCTCAGTATCATACTTCCATGACAGGTGCCGTCCGGCCAACCGGTGGCATATCATAACACTGCAAAAGGTTCCGTCTGGCCGCATTGCAAACTGATGCAGCTTGGCAGCGTATCATACCGACACAAAGGGTGGCTTTTGTCATCAGTGTCTGACACCAAAATCACTGACAAAGTAGGGGTATTTGACGACTTTGAAAAGGAGCGGGCGAGCTTTTTCTGCATGCATTTCTACACCAGCCTTGGAAACTGCTAGCAAAATGGTTTGTGTACAGCATATCCATATTAAGACAAAGAGATGGCTGTAAATAGACAATAGGCTGTGTGTTGCAAAATGCAGTTAAAAACCCCAGTTGAGACATATAGTCCAAATGCACTGTTTACATATTTTAGTAATGCTATTAAAACCTGAATAATACCAACACATCCCACATGTCTTTATCAAGAATGCTACATTTGGAAGAGGCCTCATTCAGAATATTTAAATGGGATATGCTGTTTACACGACCTGCTTAAAATTCCAAATATTGTCATATTCGTAATAATGGGAGAATATTACTGTGTGTGTAACCGTAGCCATTGTTGTATTGTGACTGAGTCCACATTACCTGTCACTGATTTTCACCAAGACATCTTCCAAGAAAGTCAATTTCATTGAGGCATTATGTCAGAGTGCTAGAGAATATGGTATTGTGTTATGTGTAGTATGTTTTGAGGCTCAAAGGTTTTACAATCACAGGAGCCACATGGCCAGCTCAGGAGGAAGCCATTTTGTGGCTTTCCCCTGCATCTGTTGATCCTCGTGGGTACTTCCTGCCTCTGTTCTATGAAAGATGAGATGACCGCAGACCACCAGGGTGAGGAAGGGATGCCTTTTCCCTGGGAGGCAACAACTGGAGTCATCTGGTGGCCTAAACGTGGCCAAGGGGCCTGGAGAGGTAATGCAGTTGTTTGGGGGCAAAAGCAAGGATGACCTCTCACTCTGTGGCCACTCTCATTTAGTGTCAACAGCTGTTCCATTTCTCAGATAACATGTCTCTTGTGTCTTCAGTGCTTGGGTAAACACACAATGCTTAGGTACTAAAAAGAATATCCACTGTTCATGTAATGATACCATAGCAACTAAGCATCGATTAAGTATCACAATCAAGTATTCTCCATGGCTGTGACATAACAGTTTTAAGTGTTTGGGTTAATCCTTACGGCTCTTTGGTGTGTTGTGATCAAACATTAAAAAATAGAGAACCTACTGTGATCACTTATCTCAATGACAGCCTGTTTTACTGTCTTGTCTCTATATTATATGTTCAGTTAAATAGTTTCCGCAACATTTCCCACTGACAAATTGACTTCTCATTAGACTATTTTCAGTCAGTTAAAGGAATAAAGCCACATTTATTTTCTTTAAACTGAAAGGTGTTCCAATGACAGGTACATCTCTTTTTTTATGGCACTAAAGCTGAACTAGAAGAATTCATAAACGTTCCATGCACAGACAGTGTGGACTGAATCTGAATAAAATTATTTAATATACTGCATTCAACATAAGGCACAATGTTTTGTTAGAGAGATTGACAGACTGCCAAGAAGATCTTAAAAATGAGTCCTAGCAGCCCAGTCACCAGAAGAAAATGTCAGCATTGTACATTTCTGCAAACCACAAATATGTTACATTTTTATATTTCACACTTATATCAACTAAGGATGGACATTTTAAGTAACTTCCATATTTAAGTACTAATATTAAATTATTCTACAGTACTTGAGTACTCGCAAAAAAAATTAAAAATGTAACATTAGAATAGGAATGTGTCTAAAATGTAATTTGAAATTCATTTAATGAACAACTAGGTTTTAATTAGCCTATTAAACCATACATTGAAAGTTACCATGAGAAGAAAAAGCTATCTCTCAGTCACTGCCATTGGCCGCGTTTCCCAGTTAAGAGCGATCTTAAGACTTAAGAGCACAGTTAAGAACATCTTTGGTAAGAAGGGTTGCCAAGTGTTTCCCAGATGCGTTCTTAATGCCCTTCTTAGGATCGCTCTTAAGATCGCTCTTTAAGAAGCTCCTAGCAGGAGCTGGCCACTACCGCGGTGCTGAAACTTAATCAATCGATGTCAGGCAAATCAATCACCCACCACTTAATCAGCGCATAAGTCACACAGAGCACTGCTACCTAACGCACTAATTCCCTGCTGCTCGTGTGTATGTGTGTTCTAATAATTCTAATGAAAAACTAAGATGATAAATATTTATTAATGACCTATTTTCATGATGAAAACAAGACTACAACTAAATAAGAAGTAGTCTTGGTAAGAGAATCAAGAGGAAATGTATTATATTTAAACAAAAAAAACACACACACCTTGCAGAGGCCAGTGCCGTCTCCCACCACCAGATCTTCTCAAGCTAAGAGCGATCTGGGAAACGTGTTTTTCTGTCACAGGAGGCTTAAGAGCATTCTTAGGAAGCTCTTAGCGCTAAGAGAGCTAATTTCTTATCTAGGCCTAACCGCCATGTCGATTTTTACTAAACTTGGCAGATATGTAGAACAGGACGCCTCAAGGTGGCTGGAGAAATTTAACTCTGATTGGCAACTGGGTGGCGCTATAACAACAGAAAAATGCTTAAAAATGGCTAAAATGCGACCGATCGCTGTGGCTCCCCCTGTGGCCAAATGTTTTGTTTTTTTTCTAATGTTTTGGTATGACTAAGTCATGGTATGGTATGCTGTACATAATCACGGAAACTGTCAGTGTGTCAGTCTGTCAGTCAGTCATTCTGTCTGTCCCACGTTTTTCTACCCACTGACGTGGTCAATCTATGTTAAACTGCACATAGGCATTGAGGACTGGCATAGGTAGAATGTGACAAAGCTACCAATGATATTTATTTTATAATGTCATATATTGTTTTATTGTTTATTCTTCTGAACAAGTCAATTTGTTTTTTTAATTAATTAATGATTCATATGATTATTTCAACACGTGTACATGTTACTGAAAGCAAATTAGCACATGTTATTATCTTGTTTTTTATCAGCTATGTTGTTTATTTGTATTTTGGTAATAAGCGTGCAATACTTTGACTGTTGAGCTGCAGCAAACAACATGTTTTGCTTGAACTGCTACTGCTGGTGATTTCCTCTGAGCTCTGACAGTGAGGGTGACAAAATACACCAATTCACTAAACTTAAATACTAATCATCACAAGCAAGTGTACAAAACATTCATGTAAGCGAGAAGCTTATGAATTTTTTTATTTTTATCCACTGTTGACTGTCACCTTTTATTTTACTTTAACGTTGTGTCCTTGGAAATGCAACACAAAGACCGTCAGTTTGATTGCATTGTTTTCTATTGGAATGTTCCAACTGGACACAAGTGACACAACCCTACTTCTGACTATGCCTGTCCCTCACTTTGAAAGCTCCACAGTGGACAAAGAACAGCTGATTCATGAAGTTGAAATAAGGAGTTCTCTACACAACACCTCCTCATTTAACTACAGAAACCTAAATAAGGTGTCAGCTGGAGGGAGATCACCACGAAGCTACAGGTAAATGACCATCGCTAACAACAACCACATTTTTGGCTAAACTGTATGCCATTTTCAGAAAATATCACACTATAAAATGTGTCTTTTCTGTTTAAAAAGTACAAATGTACAAAGAGAGGAAATACTGGTCCATCTTTTAAGAGATTGCATCTCCAGTACATTGCAGAGCTGATAGGTAGCCTACATGGTTTGTTTACATGACGTAAAAGAAGTGCATATTTGAAAGATTCGTTGTGGACAGAGAGCAAAGCTCACTTGCTGTTAGAACATGGTGTAAAATTTATATGAGGCTTATTTCCCATGAACAGATTAAAATGTGCATACAGTACACCTGGCACACGACAGTGGCAGAGGAGATACACAGTCAGGACACTGGTGTGTGTTTTTGCCATAAAAATAGAAGAGCCAGACAAATGAAGTATTTCAAAAGTAATTCAAAGTATTTAGAATACATTACTTAGTTTGAGTAATCTAATGGAATATGTTCACTCACTGATTGTAAGTTTATTTTGAAAAACAATATACACATTTAACAACCAGTAACTGCACATTTCCTGTGAAAAATGAAGTGTATTTTGAAATGACATACTGCATGTAAAGAGCGTAAATTGACACTGAACATCCAATACTGCTGCAGAAGGCTACCTAGCGTGTCATATTTAGACGTGTAAGTCCAATGACAAAGCGGGGATATTTGATGAGTTCAGATGAGAACGTATTGGAAAGCAAGGAATCCCAAAATCCTGTCATTTGATTTAGTGTTAGTATAAACATATCCTTAAACAAAGCTGTAAATGCCCAGTAGTAGCAGTGCTGTAAATGACGCTTATTGCCTCCATAGGCCTGCATCAGCCATTGTTCTCTCCTTCTGGCTCCTTTTGTACGAGCACCCACCACAGGGGTGTGCCAGTAGGACAGCTCTCCTCTTTCTTCTCTATTTTCCCCCGATCTGGCCAGAAGACAAGGCTTTTAAAGAAGAAGAAAAGTTCTTATCTGAGGCGGGGAAAAGGTTTTAACCCGAGAAGCCAGAGCAAAGAAACTCAGGGGTTGTTCAGCTTTTTCCCTCTCTCTCTCTCTCTGCCTCTCTCTGTTTCTCTCTGCCTCTCCCTTCTCTGTCTTTAGTGCTCCTGAGGGGAACGCACAGTGGGCCGCATATTTGTGTTGCTGTGTGCCCACTTTATACTGTGCTCCCCTGCCGAGCGAGGCTACACAGCATGGAGTGAAAGGCCATGCTGGAATGCCTATAATGCACTGTGGAAACTGTGACTGCTTTTGATTTAAATGGTTTCAGATGCGCCTTTTGGAGGTTCACAGTGAGAAACAGCTGGTTGCTGTGGCTATTGATATGCACAAAAAGAGTGTTGAGGCTGTTAAAGTAGTCCCGTAGGCTGGATTCAGGAAGGACCTTGCCAAAACATGGTTCTTATCCTTATGTAGCATGTTTTCTTATGTTGATAGATGTTTTTAGTAGATTATCATGATACTGATTTGCATTAATTTCTAACACAAGTGCATGTCTACTACCCAGCACCCTTAACGCACTCTTAACGCGCACACACACACACACACACACACACACACACATATGTTTATGTATATATATACATATATATATATATATATATATATATATATATATATATATATATATATATATATATATATATATGGCCGTAATTTTCACATAGTAATTGACAGTGTAATAGATTACACTGTCAATTACTATGTGAAAATTACGGCTGAGCTTTAAAGTGCAACAAAGAGCATCAGCCTATCTGCTGCTGAATTCCTTTCAAGAAATTTCTTTGAAAAATCTTCTAAAAGACTGTAGATTGCTTTTGATTAAATAGGTTTTTAGCAGATATCCCAGAGGAAAATAAATCACATAATGGTGAATCTGAAACACATATTAGCAGCATTGTACATTTCCAGTGCACTTGGAGGCACAGTTTGATCACAAGAAAAGTTTGTCACTGGGTTTAAACTTTCTTGGCCAACACATATAAGAAGAAAGAGCCTATGAAGTTTTTGTCTTTTGGGGGACTTATGTATTCAGTCAGTGGTAGGCTCCAGTGAAGTTCAATTTCCTTCCGGGTCTTTTGGCTTTGTCCGTGGTTCGACTGACCTGATGTGATCGCTCTGACTTGGAGCATGCTGCCACAGAGAGAACAGCCAACCAGGACAAAGTCCCACCAGATCACCTTTGATGGTTCTCCGTCACACGCTGCTCAGCTCAGGCTTCGGAGCTCAGTCAATTTCAGCTCCCAGCTGAGCTGAAATTGACTGAGCATAGAGGAGAGGTCGAGCTTATTATTACCTACTGAGCGTCTTCCAAGATGTTTTTTTAATGCTCATATGATATCGTAGCACAAAGAAGAAATACAGCACTATGATGTTATATTTGTCTTCAGATAAAAGACTGTATGTATGAGCGCTCACTTTCAAGGATAAAGAAAAGACATTTGTTGTCCATGTTTTGTGTGATTTTAACTCACCATACTGTAAGTCCTCAGATATAGTGTAAAAAGTAAAACACATGTATAAGGTTTTTCTAAAGATACATGGGCTTAACTGTTACATTTTGAAAATGATTTTACTTTGAAATAGAAAATACAATAAACTGTGGGGTATTTATAGATTCAAAAGGCATTTGACACTATTATTGCTATATCTATGATAATAGACATCAGTGAGTACATTTACATAGACAGCTTAATTCCCTTTTCATTCAGAATGAAAGTTCATTCCTATTAAAAGTGATCTTGGAAACAACTAATTCGGAATGAAAATGGCCAATGCAATTGAAAATTCAGTCCGATGTAAGGGGCTAGAATATTCCATTTCTAATGCCAAATGAAAGAATTTCTCGCACTTATTCCTCTTTAAGTTCATTCAGGTCTTTCTGTTCATGCTCATTTCCTTGCCCTTCTGGTGCGATGACGTATATAGCCTGCATAGCAACGGGCTGAGATAGAGCAGTCGGACTCGTTGCACTCACCGGTTTCCATTCGCCACAGCACGGTCTTCTACCTCTCTTCTCCTCCTCAACAGACGAAGCATTAGCAGAACAAGGTTGTTGTCGTACTGCTGCTTCAAGAATATAAGCGAAACAAGCCCGAAAAAGGCACCAAGAAAGGCGTCGTTAAGCATCTTGTTATCCATAATGAGGACTACAATGTTTTCTTCCTGTAAACGTAAATACGTAACATCCGCCCCACCCTGCCCCGCCCCCTATCCAATCAGAAACCTTCCCTGCCCCAAACCTTGTGCGGACCAGAATAAAGGCAATTAAAAGGCGCTTAAACTAATCTCCCGTGTAAACCCTCATTCGGAATGAATATTTCTCATGTCAACTACCTGGAAAGACTTTAATTCCGAATGATTTCATTCAGATTTATTTAATTCTGAATGAGAAGCCATCATGTAACCGCACCCAGTATGTGCAAGTAAACAGTGATAAGTCTGACTTGCTGAGGGTCACTTGGGGTTCCACAGGGTTCAGTGCTGGGTCCAAAGTTGATTATATTGTACATTAATGATATTTTCAAATTGTCCAAAATGATGAAGTTTGTTATGTTTGTAGATGATACAAATTTATTTTGTTCTGGTAAGGATTTTGAGCAGCTTCTGGAGACAGTGGAAACAGAAAACTTTAAAATTGTTTGATTTGAACAAGTTGTTGATTAATTTAAATACAAACTAAATTCATAATGTTTGGATATCAAAATATAAATAATCCAGTACAAATTATGATAATGTCGAAGTAGGAATGGTTTATGAAAATGAATTTTTGGGCATTAGACCACAAACTATGCTGGAAACCACATATAAACCACCTACAGACACAAATATCAAAGTCTATTACACATTGCACAAAACAAAAGACATCCTCAATCTAAATTCATTACATATATTGTATCATTCTTTTACAGTTCCATACATTACCTACAGTGTGGAGGTTTGGGAAAATACATACATACAAAACAATCACAAACCAAATGTTGTAGTGCAGAGGAGATCTATAAGAATAGTAAACAGAGCTTATTATCATAAACAGACCAACAAATAATACATGGGCCAGACGTGGCCGTCGAAGAGGCTGGCCCGGGGGGTCTGGCACTGTGTAGTTCCTAGCACCTCCTCTTTTTGCATTCTTGTTATGGGATGGAAATAAAGTAGCGTTGGTTGGCACATGGCGACTTAATCTCAGTCTAGAGATTTTGTTTTTATTCAGTGAATGCAATGTGATTCCGTAGATAAGACCGTGTCGTGTGTGTGTAAAAAATTTTGTTTTGGGATTACATACATTCTTTTTTCTTTCATTTTCATTTTCATTCAAAAGTACAGGTCATTGGGTAAAAAAGGCTAGGTGCATGAAATAAGCTAAGACTTCAGCCTACACCTTTTCCATTTGTTTGTCACTGCTTTAAAAGTTATGACTTATTACTGTTATTTATTTATTGTTATTATTTTTCTTGTGTGTATTTGAGTTGTGTAAGTTTGAAAATGACCGAAATAAAACTGTACTGAAATGAAATGCAGTATGAATGAACTTCTTCTTTCTTTAGCCTGGCATTGTGTTAGTTACTTTTAGCTTTGGTTTTGTGCCCAAACTGCTCAGTGACGAGGAACATCCCTCAAACGTCATTTTCATTTGACAAGGAAGCCAGTGATGGATAGCAGCATTCACATATTTCACATTCTTTAGAGAAATATGTCCAATATATGGATGTAATGGACATATACAGAACAACTGTGTCAATTTCATCAACAATTATCTCAGCTTTTTCTTAGGAACATAGCTAGCCAGCAAGCTGTGTTGAAAGATGACATCCCATTCTTAATCCTGTCTACTTACTGTAACTGATAAACCAAAAGCCTCCATCAATATGGATAACATAATGCCTATTTGAAAGAGAACAAATCTGAGATATTGGTGGTGTTTTGGAGGTCTGGATCTTCTGGTCTGTTGTAGCTGAAGTAATACAGGAGAAAATATTTCATTGTAACACTGGAACATGTGACGTGTTTCCAGAACCACAAACAAACTAAACCAAACAATCCCGTAGATTCTGTTTTCATTTTTAGTCTCCTCAGACTCATTTAAACTGCTTTTCCTTCTTTTTTTTGTCTGGCACACAAAAGTAATTGACTTCATGAAGAGGAACTATTGTTATGTTCCACATGCTGTGAGAGAGTGTTAGTGCTAAGCGCACATTTACCCACAGACACACACACAAACCTCCCTTGCCTCTACCTGCAGACAGTGTGGAGAAGAGATAAGGCTGCATCAAATGCACAACGCAGTATTGATTTCCATGCCAACCAATCTCACCCAATCAAAAAAGGTCACGCTGTGTAGAAATCAAAAAGAGGCCTCTTTGTTTCAGAATTGCATGCTGGGTAGCCTTCAGGCAGACAGATTCAGTGAGTGAGACAGTTTGAAGCGTAACGTTTTTCATCTGTGGCTAACCACCTCATGCAGCAGGCAAAATTGGAAAACAATATTGATATCTGACCAATGTAATGGCTCAGATACCAGTGTGAGAAAAGGCAATTTTTTTGTGTCCTCTTTCTTTGCAGAAATGTAGTTTGGGCTCACTCTCATGCATGGCAGAAGTACACCCATTACACACTGGTGTTAGTGTGAATCTTCATTTGGCAGTTCCATGCCATGCCTTCCAGACTCAATCTGTAGCCTTTGTCCATCTCTGCGGCTCGGTGAGACATGATAAACAAGGCAACAATTCAAATCTATGGGGCTGGTGGGCGGATTTCACAGCCTTCCTATGGCTCGGTGTGATGACGGTCAAGATGGGGGCTTTGGAAGGCGTTTTTGATGTGTTTGTGTTGTTCCGTGCTGGGTCCAGGTCACCCCTACATGCATTAATGAGCTGATGTGGTGTTTGATGTTGGCCTTCAAATCTCCTTTGGTGCTCTGGCCCTGGTGTCCACCCCTCTATCCTCCCTCTTTCTCACACACAAATGCACTCTTTACACACACAGTCAGCATCACACGCACAGGCAGATACTCACTCATTTACATTGCCAGTAGGAAGCGCGCCACTTCGCTCTCCTGCAGCTCTCTGCTGATGATGAAATGAGGAAGGATGTTCACCTGTGTTTGTTTTTTATGTTTGTATGAAAGGGGGAGAGGTGGAGACAGAATATATGACTAGTTTGTGTGTTTACAGTCACACGTATGTATGTTGACAGGATGACACTGATACAAACAGCGAGAACAGCAAATGAGATGCCATGAAACCTTCTGAAAATCTGCTGGTCTATAGTCTCCCCATGATTAATTCTTTCTTTTGCAGTGTGTTTTTTCCCACTCATTCGCCAAGCCCCCCCGACTCCCCCCACCACCACCAAAAAAACATTTTTGTTCAGGCAGCCAGCGCGGCCTTCCAAATGCACAATTGCTTTCCTCTGTGAGTTCTCCTGTTTCCCGGTATGCTAATTTCTTGTGATGATCAGAGGGACACAGGGATAAAAGTGCTGCGCTTTAAGCACTTTGTAGTTTTTATATTGTTGCCATAGTAACATGAAACTGGAGGCCAAATCAATGTGGCTTCTCTCATTTGCATGGAGAAATAGAAACCTTAAACAGAAACAGAAGGTAAAGAGAGAGAGAAGAGTAAAAAAAAAGAGGCAGAGAGAGAGGGAAAACAAATGCCATCACCCTTCCTTCAAGCTACAAGCTAGTTTAACAAGAACAGCTACTGTTTATGCATGGCACACACTTCCTCTACAACAGGCCAATCACTTATTAAAGTGCACTTACAAGAAAACTACCTAACACTTTCTCCTATCTGAGAGCTTTTAGCTCTACAACACCCCCATGTAGCTCCAGTTCTGCACTGTTCACTTGATATGCACCCTGCATGCTGTTCCCTCCACTTTGAATTTGTTCACAGGGCTACAGAGCTATGATTACCCTGCCCCTCACAAACCCTCTCTGAACTGTGTGCTGCCGACAGCAGGAGCCACGGTGCTACAGCCCGAATACCGTCCAAGCCGTTCCGACCAACCGCAGCCCTGAACCCATTCTGATTCAGCTTGTGAATGTTTAATTAGTTGTTAATTAGCTCGGTTCCTCCGTACGCCACTCGCTCTATCTCATCATTTATCAGGTTCCCAGACTGGGCAGCTGTTAATGAATGGTGTAATTTATTCAGCCCAATCTGTTTGTCCTCAGAGTGCAGTGCTGCGTAAAGACTGAATGTGTGCACATGCATGGAATGATTAGGAAACATCTCACTGTGCTCTCAGAGTAGTCAAAGTGTCTGCAGGTAGTGGAGACCTGACCCTCTTTCCCTGGGTATTAACACCATACCCAAATTACCATTCATACAGACAGATTGGAGGTGGCACCAAATACACACCTTCTGTCAGCAGTCTCCTCCCATTCATCTATCACTACACCCAGCTGACTCCAGGGAATGTTAGTTACACAAAACAGTTTGACTGCGCCTGCACTGGCTTTATAATTCATCATGCAACAGTTGAGATTAGTGACAGAAGGAGGTTGATGTCAGATCAGTGTTTGGAGAACTCCCACCCATGAAGAGAGCAGGAGGGAGGAGACAGATATGAAAAGAGGAAATGAGATCAGGAGGTTCTGGGTGGTATTTGTAGCAGAACTCAATTGGATCTCATTATCTCCATGCATGGTCAAGAAGTCATGCTTTCTGTTGATTCTGGCATCTGATATAAAAGGAAAAGCAAGAAACTCATTCAAATTTAGAATCCATGGCATAATCTTGCAGATATTAAAAAAAAAGAGTCCAGTGACCTAACATTAGCAGGGATCACATACTGTATATCCCTCCCTCAGGTTACAGCCAAGGGTTAAGTCAGTTCAAAGAGGAAAACTAAAGCAGGTTTGGCTGCATCCCAAGGAAATGTGGTGTTTGTAAGGCTGGCATGTAATTTCCTCCAAACAGCCCTCTGATTCCACTTAGCACTCGCCATAATCTTTATTGGCCTACATAATGTATGGCAGCCATTAGTCACTTCACATAGGTTGTTTGTCATCTTGCAGCAACATGCAGTGTTCAAATAAACACAAGTGTGTTTTCGAACAAAGAGAGGGGACCCAAGACTGGAATTCTTGCGGCAATAACAGAATTCCAGTAATCCCAAAAGGGAATCTCTGGGAATTTTGTAGAGACAGAGTCCAAAATTTGCGGTGAAAAGGGTTTGGGAATGGAATTCAGGGATGAAAGCCAGACCCCCTCGCAATACTTCACACAAGGGGCCAAATTACGGATGACGTCATCATTGTTATCCACGGCCAAACAGATTAGCCTTAAATGAGGCTCTGGCTCGGTGACTGTGGAATCCTCTCATCAGGCCCAAGTCCACGTGGTAGTCTGGTGTGATATCTCTCAGGCAGGAGCTGAGTAAACACAGAGTAAACACTGATGTCATCTATGTGAAGTGATCAAATGTGACATCAGTAGGAAATGTTTAAGAGCAGTGCCTAGTTTTAGGGTGGTCACTGTGTTTAGTCTTGACATTGTAACTTTAAAGGAAAGAGCTTCAAGTTAATGAAATACATTTGCAAATTGACTTATTAATGTAACTCATCGCAGTTTTCTTGTGGTTAAAATTTGTGAAAACATAAACAACGGCAGACCATCTTGCAATAGGATCACTCCATGGATGTATAAAGGGACTTGGATACAGCGTTGGCGGCGGGGCCCTGGCATGTGCACAGATAGACCCTGCCCTTTTGCCCACTGCCTAGATAAGTGCCCCTTTTTGCAATTTCTTTCAGTATTTTTATATTGTAGTTTTTAAAGTCGGCTCGTGGCATCAATTCTCAGTTAAAAGTGTGCTGTTTGCCCAACAACTGCATTTGAGTTAAGTACCTTATGACATCACAGCTAGTTTTTAAGACAATCTTAGTCCAGTACTTACACGAGTGTAATGTGATGTGGCAGCGCAATCACCAGAGGAAAACATTGGCATTGTATATTTCTGCAAAACATGGATACATTACACTGTACATTTAATACATATCATACCAATGTTTCTAGCAGGACCTAGTTCAAATTAAATGTCTATGAGTTGACTTTGTCAGTGACAGGTGGAGGGCATGGTGGATTGTGTGATACTGGCTCCCAAGCTGCAGACCTGGCTGCATTTCCAGCGGTGACTATGCCACCACAGTGGGTGTTTTGTTTTTTTAGAGAGAGCCAGCACTGCATTTCCCGCTGCAATTGTGCTACCAAAAGTGGGTGTTTTTTTAGAGAACCAACACTGCATATCCTGCGGCAACTGTGCCACCAGAAGTGGATATTTAAAGCTAAAACATGATCTTTTCTTAACCATGAAGCGTTGCTGAAATGTAAAGAAATGTCTCAACATATCCACTAAATTATAACATACAACTGTTGCATATCCGTGGTTTACAGAAATGTACAATACAATGACATTTATTATGGTGATAGGGTTGGATGTGGATGTCGTCTGCACATTCACTGAGAATGGATTAAAGAAGGAGACATCTTGTGTGCATATCCAGCAGTTAAACTCTTAAAATAAAAAAAAAATTGCAAATTGATAGATTTTGTATTTTTCATTGAGGGAGGAATGGAGTGTAATTTTAAAACCTAATAAGTAGTTCACTGGACTTTTTTGGTGGAATCAGAATCAAAATACAAAATATTATCTTTGTCAAAATTTTGGTAAGTTTTGCTTTTAGGTTTTTGGCTATATTGTAAAAACAAGTTGTAAAAAAAAAAAAAAAAAAAAAAAAAAAAAATTAAGCAGAACTCTCCGTTAAATCAAGCATACCAAGAAGGGGAAGGGTTGTTGCAGGTGTCCTCCTTCAAGAGAAAAGGCAGGTGTGCAAGCAAGCACTCACACACACTAAGACACACACACCCCTCAGTTACAGCTTAATTGACACTGCACCCCTGGACACTGACCAGGTGTTGCCTTCATGCTGTTCACATACCTGTCTCCTCTCAGCCACCTGAATGTGGAGAATAAAGACCCTGATTAATTTAGGCTGTAGCTTCCCTTTTCAAACCTGTCCGCTGCTCGCTTTGATCTGTTTGCACTGCATTTGATCTTTAGTGAGGCTGTTAACAACACCGCTGAATTAGACCATTGGCCCCAGACGAAGTCCGTCCTAATTACGTCCCCTCTACTTAACAAAAGGCCCGGGGCCTCAGGCCTACACACATTCTTCAACACACACATACGCACACCTTCATGTTCATAAACTCAGAGACAGCAAGACTTTCAAGTGTGTAAAAATATAGAGTATGGCCAAATGAAAACACATCTGATGTTGTGGTCATGCATCTTCAATTGTATATTATGATGTCCATTGGATACTTTATTTAAGGTTAGTTAGATCATGTTCATATTAATGATTGTTGGTGTGCATCTTCCCTGGACTTGATTTCTGTGTGATTGCTTATCATTTTATTGCATTGTTGATCATTCTACACTAACTTGTACAGTTGAAACAGGGAGCATCATACTGCATATTAAGTCCATATCATTAGTATCAGACACACTGTGTTTGCAGAGATGTGTTTTTAGTGTTTTAAACAATTATGTCAGGCTCTTTCTTCTGTTGCTGAGATAATATATAATTCATGTAAATGCACGTATACCACATCACACTATTACTCCAATGAAATGTAAATTCCCTCTGAGCTGTCCGTAATGAAGCCATTTGGGAATTTCTATATTGGAAATCTTACCAGTTCACCCCGAGGTGTAATGGCTCATTTACGCTCAAGGTTATGCACGTATACAAACACGGATGTAGCCTTCGATGTAGCCTTTGCGTTTATTCTGTGCAAATGTGTACCCGTTTTCTGAAAGCTTACAGATATGGAAAAAACAGAGCAGTACCACCAGAGATCCTGGGGGCAGTAGAGCGTCCAATCAAGATACAAACATTGGAGACAGCAAAGACATTTTAGAAATGGCAGAATGGAACAATTTAGTAACATAGTGAAAATAATTCTCCATCCACATATCATGATGTTTGTAATGGCCTCACAGACCACTGTCATCTGTTTTACCAATTTTTCCTGTCTCCGCATGGATCAGAGGCCCCTGTATTTATGTAAATTTCCTTATAAAGTTTTTCTTTAGAAATCCCAATTTATGCTTAGAAAGTGAAATACAGACATTTCAGGCCTCAATTTGTGCATATGCAATGGTTATAAATGAGGCCCCTGGTGATTTAAACCAGTCAAAACAATTAGTTAAGCAGTTTCACGTTAAAAAGTTGTTTTTTTTCATCCGACACTGCTAATCATAGAGGGGCTGCTAACTACGCTGGTCAATGTAAATGTGAATGGGCCTATCTAGACCCAGTGCTTGGTTTGTCCGTTCTAGGCTACTGTAGAAGCATGGCAGTGCAACAAGCAAACTCCATGGAGGACCCGCTCTCTATTTAGATATAAACAGTTTATTCTAAGGTAACAAAAAAACACAACAATTCTTATTTTCAGGTGATTATACACGACAGAAAACATACTTTTTATGTTACATTCCATTTCTGCCAATGTATGCCCCTAAATCCTACACACTGGACCTTTAAAAGGTACATTATTATGACTTTCTCCACCATCGCCATGTTTGTTGTCAGAAACTTTTGACCCTGCCCTCTAGTGCCATCTATTGTATGTATCTATACCAACACAAAGGACTTGTGGAAATATGTGGACAGTGACTGTCACAGTGTTTGAAATTAATATACCTTTTTTGCATCAAAGGTAATATAAATATGCTTTAATTGTATCTTTCTGTAGGCTGATGAAAACAGAGGGATAAGGAATGCAGTGTGTCTTTCAGATACATTATCTGAAAATTGAAACTCAGTGACACACCAATAACTGGAGAAACATCAGTTTTATGATCTACTCATACACACATACCTGTGCCTCATTAAAACATATCAGCTCTCATTATTTTCAACACAATACATACAGATCAGATTTCCTTCCTAAGATGAAATCAGTGTTTGTGTTAAAGCAGCTACAAGGAGTTTTTAACTAGTTATGAAAGAGTCTTATTTTAATACTGACGGCTGACATGGGCCTACATAAGCAAACGAGACCATCAGCAAGAAGACAGGCTATTTCTGTATGGTTATTCTTGAAGGGATAGTCCAGATTTTTTTAAGTGGGGTTGTATGGGGGACTTACCCATAGTCAGTATATTACATACAGTAGATGTCAGTCTGCGCAGGCAGTACTGCTGTGCTGTGGGGGAGTCAGCAACAAAACGAATTTTTGATACCTAAAAAAAGTCCCACCTTAAAAAATCAATAGCAATTTAAGTGTACACTATATTGAGAGTATTTTCACAACTTAAATTTTCCGTCAGACTGCCTGATTGGAAAGCCGTTAAAGGCCTCAGTTCTCCATCTATGCTCTCATCAAAGCCACCAGACTCCATTGACAATAACAATAATTTAAGCTCACTGAACATGTGTGCTGCTGGTCTACTGCTGTTTGGATCAGTTAATTAGTTTGTGTTATCATGTGACTTTGGTGAATGCAATCAAACCATGTAAATGCCAAATAACACAAACAAAATTACTGATCGAAGCAGTGGTAGACCAGCAGCTCCTGTGTTCATCAGTGTTAAATCACTGTTTTTCTCAATAGAGTCTGGCTTTAAAGAGGGCAATATTTTGGCTTCATTTTCCAGTTACAAAATGAAGCCAATATATATATACAATCTGACATAAATGTAAAGCTGTGAAAATATTCTGAATATCGCGTACACCTAAACTGATATGGATTTTTTTTGGGTGGGACTGTTTTGCAATGGCTAAAATATGTTTTGTAGCTGAACCCCATCCAAAAGGTACATTGCTTAGCTTCCATGTCCAGCCTGTTCCCTCCAAACAGGGAACGTATTGACTGACATCTACTGAATGTACCAGGACCCACAGAAAAGGTTTGGCAGAGAGTCATACGTTAGTCCGTTAAATTCTTCAAACAGCTGTATTTGTTTAAAAAAAAACAAACAAAAGTATTGAAACCAGTTGCGTCTTTCTTTCACTTACTTCGCTTATGAGACAAATTCACTCGCCAGCCATATCAAGATCTTACTCATAGGACACTATCACTTTTGTCCACAGGGGCCACTGAAATCGACACAAATAAAGGTTCGTTGTAGTTGCTTTTAAGACACAGTTATAGTGTCAGTTTAGAATAGCTGGTGCTTTGGTCCAGCTATAATAAGCAGGCATGGCCTTTTAGTTGAAACCTACACATGTGAATCATAAATCTTGCTCACAGATCATAGGCATGCTCTGAAGGCTTTTACATCTAATCTGATTTTCTTTTTTAAACATGGCCTTTGATGACTCTGCAAAGTAAAGTTGTCTTAACCCTCAATCCGGTGTACTGCAGGTGTTCAGTAGACAGTGGACAGAAACACAGTTGTCTCAGCAACTTCATAATGTGATACAAGTTAATGTTGTTGTTAATGTTTTACTGCACCAAAGAGTTAAAAAAAAATGAATCAGTGCAGCTTTAAGGGGTATTTAGGATTAACAAGATGACAGCCCATTCTCATCAAATACCACAGCTTTGTAAATGATTTCGATGTCAGATACTGATGTACAGAGGCATCTCTTGTGGTATGATATGCACCGGACGGCGGCTATTTCTGACCCTGCTGGCAACTACAGTAGTATAGGGTGTGTGGGAGGGGAGATGGATGGGTCAAACAAACACCTGACTCTCACCCCGGAGCCCGCTATTCATTTCCCTTGTGAAACTGAATGTCAGTAGTTATTTTAATAACAATGTAGTGTGGTAGTACGTGTAGTAGGGGTGTCCCCGACTAAGAATTTTCATAGTCGAATCTGATTTGACAGATTTTTCCTTTAGCCAACTAATCGTCGAATCATGTTGTTTTCCCCTTCATTGATTAATGAGCTCATTTGCGTCAGTTTCCGCTCCAGAGAAAAGAGCTAAACCACCCAAATAAACAAATTTAATTCTTCAGTTGGCATAATAAGATAATAATAATAAAAGTAAAAGTAAAACAGTTTTCCTTCTTTCTAACTTCAAGTTACTTCATTAATCAACTCAGGTTCATACAAGTTCATCCCCACGGACCGTGCCTCACCGCTCTCAATCGTCGGACAAAAAGTAGCCAAATAAAAAACAATCAGCCGTGAAATTCGTTTCAAGACACTTCAGGTAAACGAATAATCCCTCAAAAAAGTTTTATTTGAGAGCACATTCCTCCTCCAAAGGGTTTGTTTATGCGCTCTGCCACCGTAAATCATCACCACGATTCCTGAGCCAGCTCTTGGACCTCGAAATGCTATACGGACCCGCCAGTGACTTGTAGAGCGATTTTAAGGTAAGTGTTGCTTAGACAGGTATTGAATAAGCTATGAACATTTTAGGCCGACATTCTTTGCAAAAAGTTATTTTCATTTGTTTTGTTTTTAATGTCATGCTCTTGAAAAATGTATACAAATAGGCTATATTTATTTATCCGAATAAAAGAGAGTAGCTTGATTATCTTGTTTCAAGTGTTTTTCCCAGGATAACCAGACATCACACAATACTGACAAAATTACACTTCAAGCTGGTGTTGATTTCTTGTAAGGATGTGTTAATTTGCTGAACTACTGTAAGTAAAGCCTCTTGATTTCTCAGGACCTCATCCGTAAGGACAGCTGGATCACAGCCTCTTCCGGCCTCGGTGCCTGGGTTCAGCAGGGGCAGCAGGAGCAGCAGGTGGTGGAGCCATGAAGGAGCACGCGCCAGCTGAAAGAATTATTGAGACAAGACATGTTTTTTTTTGGCTTTTTGATCATTTGAATGAATAAATCTGATTTGAAAAATGTTTAATTTACGTTGGCTGCAGACTGAATTATTTGGAGCTGTATAAAACAGAGCTTTAGGCTGTTAAGATTCAAATAATTTGAAGACGATGCATACAAAACTGCTGTAGGCTATATGTTATCCGTATCATTTGTTAAAATAAATGTTAAATAGCTCTACATTCCGACAGCCATCACTGATTTAGAGTTTATCCATTATGCAAAAAACATCTCTGGTTTCCCGTTTCCACTTCATTCAAAACCCCACAAATGAATCTTCTGTTAGTTTAGTGACCACTACGCTATCAGTGATAGTTTTCTGAATGTATTATGATACAACACCTTACCGTCTGGATTTGATGTTGACTCCAGTGGAGGCATGTTGCTCGCTGTCTCCGTCAGGAATAATTCCTGACAGAGAGGTCTCCCCAATTATGCCAGCGATGCGCTCGTCTACAGCACATAGTTGTGACTGTGAGCCACCTCCTCCTGTGGCTGCTGTATTTTTTTTGTGTGTGATTATGCGTTTCTTTGCCTACGCTTCACCTCTGACATGGTTCTTTGTACCACGGAGACAACATTAACAGCATCTGTTACCTCCCTCCAGGCCTTCGCTTTGCCTGTCCCTGTCACACCACTACTAACTGAAGAAAATAAAATGTTTTTTCTTAAGTCCACTTCACCCAAAATTATTTCAATCTCCGCTTCGGAAAAATTCTTTTTTCTTTCTCTTTCTTTGTTTGCGCCATGACTGACAGGACGACTGGATGCACCTACACGTCCTTATATGGTGGTCATTGGCTATTCATGGGTGGGGATTTATGCTAATTGCTGATTACCGGGAGCGCGCTGTCACTTTACAATGGATTGGCATTCATGATCATACACACGTATTTACGATCAAATCTGGGATTCCCGCGGCGTTCCTGAATCCGGAGTAGGTTTTTAGTAGCATAGGCTTTTATGTGCAAATCTACACACAGATTTACTAACTTTTCATGAATGAGACCTTATGCATGTAACAAGCGTCAATTGAGACGCCGTCCATGAAAGAGAGAGTACCTAGCGCGTCATATTTAGAAGTTCAGATCCACCAAAAAAGTATTTGATGGTGGGAAAAGAACAGGTTGGAAGTGACATCAAAACAATGTATCACATTATGTTAAGGAACTATTATCTGCAAAACTGCAAAATTTGGGGTCACACAAAATCTAAATGACTTCAACAGTTATTGAGATTTCTTTTAAGACCACCTCATACAATAATAACCTTTTAGAGATTGACTATCATTGCAATAAATATATAGAGAGTGAGTACTTCATTTATTATGAGTATTGCATGTACCATGTGTTTAAGGTAGCTCTGTAATCAGTCCAAATAATGCACATTCTTCCCTTACTGTTGTTTAGTTTTACGGGAGAAAACTGTAAGTCTTTTTTTTTTTTTCACTTTTAGAAGCTGGTAAGTTTCCTGCTGTTGTACGATGCTGAAGACATGCTGCTGTACAGGTATGAAGAACAGACTCACTGTTGCACATATTGTTCCTGTCAGTTCTGCTTGTGTTTCATGTTGCCAGAGCCAAATATGCCTGAGAGCTCTTTGTGTGGCTAGTGAGGAATGTACTGTATGGCCATATGGATATGATAGATATACAGTACATACTGCGAACAATGAGTGCATAGACTCACGCACAAAGACATCAGTACACACACACACATACACACACTGAGGTAGCATTTTGGAACGCAGAATGTGCAGGTTTATACCCCTTATGATGACAGACTTATTTGATTAAGGCTTTTAAGTTCAGAGCCAAGAATTGATGTTAATGGATGGTGGTGATGGAAGGTGAGTGCTCCCCTCTTTAAAGGAAAATCTTTTCTTTTTTTAGCTTCAGTTATGACAAGACTACATACTAACAGTAGATCTGGTATTAAAACAGTCCAGGAGGGCAAATGACATGTGTGGTCAAACAACAAGACAGTTTTTCCTCAGGCCAGTTTTAGCAAATAGGTTTTATTACCTTTAGACACAAATGCCTCAAGCACAAGCAGCATACTTGTTCCAACATGACATCATAAAACATGACAACTTAAAAATACAATCAAATGCTTCTCTCGCTTTGAGAGAAAGTCTTTAGCAAGCATTCAAAATTTATGGCAAGCTAAAATATTTTACTAAAGCAAAAAGATAATGAGGTATCAAAGGATAATCGAGATTAAAAACCTGAGACTTTAAGGTGTCCCACATATCAGGAAGTAGAGTCATGCTGGGAGAAATTTCTGGAAATCTCGTCCAATGCTGACTCATTCAAGAATTAAAAGGGGAGGGAATTTAACTAAGCATTAATGTTTTTTGGCCACTTGGTGGCAGTGAAACAAGTTGTAAACACATCACAGACATTAATACCCCTTTTCCGCTGAAACAATGTCCTATATGCCGGTTTTTAAAACACAGGAAAAGTCGTCAAAAATAGGCGATAAACTCCTTTCCCACTGCCAGTGACTTCATGAATGGGCTTGGTTACTTTCATTATTCAGTCTCTCTTTCAAAAATATTGGAGCGTGCTTGGACAGAAACAATGTGTAGCATTTTGTGGCAGCCACTGCTGGAGCTAGAGCTGATCTTCATCTAGCATCTCACTGTGGCTATTTCTGATTTTACTCTTCCTCCCTGCAGTATTATTAGACTTGCTTTTATTGAGGAAAAGCCGCTAACAAAGTTCTGCTAATTCAGTGATAAACACATTTCATTTCCCATAGATTTTTCACAATAAAAGTCCCCCATTATTGTGTTATATAAAAACTTTTATTGTGAAGCAGCAAAATAAGGAAACGTTGAGTTTTTAGTAGTATCTACACACAACTTCTAATACAGCTGATAGTGAACATAAACAGTAAAACAAAGCAGATATCTAAAGTAAAAACAGGATGCACAAGAGAAATTAAACTCCAAACCAGAGAGATTCAGTTAGAATCTACAATAGTTCAGAGAGGTGAATACACAAACACCTTTCTCTCTGGTCTCCTGCAGACAGAGGTGAGTAAAGTCTCCCAGCACACGCAGCTTGTTTCAGGGGGACAAGGGGGTCATCAGGGGCTGGATGTGGTCAGTGAGACATCCACCCGCTTAAAGGTGGGCAGCTGGCTTACTCCAGAAAAAGCTACTCCAGAAAAAGCACCTCTGGTGCAGCTCGGCATGGCACGGCGCGTTTAACTGATAATGGAAATGCAAATCAACGCTTTATGGCTTGACTTAGCATGGCCAGAAGTGACAGTGGAAATGGCCCACATTCTCACTCTGACCTTGTCACATATTGACATTTTGGTCATGGGCTTTCCACGTCCACATACAATGTGCAAGGTACCCTGGGTGCGTTGATTGTTGTCGTTCTGGGACAGCGTGTCAAGTCCTCTTCTTTCAAGATACACTTCCGTTTTTCACACATTCACTGTTTACAGTCTCATTCAGCATAAAGCACTATGTGGGGTACAACATCGCGAATTGACGTTTTTTTCCTTCAACAACAAACACACATGGCTGGGTTTAGGCAACAAAAGGAAGTGGTTAGGTTTCGGAAAAAAGTAAAGGGTTTGGCTAGAGAATCTTACGGGACGTGAACACTACTCTCTTGAGTGAAAGTCAGCGTTTGTTTGATCCATCCACTACCCCTACCGCCCGCCCCACTTGGACATTCGCCGCCTTAAAGTCCATTCTCATTGAGGGCGAATATCCGTGTGAATTATTCTCATGGAAAAATATAAAAGCTGATTTCATGGGTTCTTGGGTTCTAAAGTTTGCACACTGGGGCAGAACTTTGGTGCAGTGAAAAAAGTTTCTGCCCAGACTTTGACCCCCGTGGAATTTGCCAGTGGAACTACACAGCTGGGCCAATGAAATTGCTTGTTTATAGTGATGTCGCGCAGACCCAGGAGAGTCTAATCCAGTCAGGCAGGACAGTATGGGAGAAAGGTTGGTAAACTTCGTTTCACAGCACCCCGTCCTTTTTGATAAAAGATGGGTTGATTTTATGAACAATGAATTAAAGGACAACGTCTGGCAGTCCATTGTCCAGCTTGGTGGCTGCGGTGAGAGTGGTAAGTACTAAAGAAAGTTGATGTTGACGCTTGTTAAACGTTAGCTTGCTTGCTAGCTAGCTAGTGCTATCTAAGTTAAGTTTATTTTTGTTCAATTCTGACGCCGCAAGTCACTGCCCAAGCGCCAGTTTTCAACGATTTCGGAGAGAGACTGTGCTCACAGATGTTAGTGGGTGCTTTTTGTGCAGTGAGAAGGAGGCTAAGGATGATATGTTTAACAAGTTAGCAAACAATTTCCTATATATGCACACTGGGCAGGCAATACCATCACTCATTTGGAGTTGTGTTTTTGGCTGACTGGGAGTCCAGTATTCACTTGTAGCTTTTTTTTTAGTCTCTCTGACCTCTGAGTGACATATCTGTCTCTTTAGCTGCTAAATACTGCACTATTGTTCATCATTTAGTTGCTGATTGTGCCTGGCTGCTGTTTGGTGCTGGGCAGGAAAGAAAACATAGAAGACAAAATGACGACATTAGCCATGTAGTGCACAACTACCAAAACTATTTGCACAAAAAAAAGAACCATTAGTGTTATGAGAACTGTTATTGTGAATCAAAACTGTAAAGCTGTGGGCAGTACAACCAGAATATTAAACTGAAAAGCACTAAAATGCTCAAGTCTGGTGAAAATTCTCCGGGTTCCTGACTCTATCTGATGCCATCACATTACACAGTCATTTGACTCATTACTGATGAAAAAATAGAGATTAGTGCAGCTTTAAAATGTTCATTGGGTCATCATTTAGATAACTGTGGTGACAACCCTGAACAAATGTTTCCTTTCCCACCTTCCTGATTAAAGTCCTCTGTTGGAACATAATAAATAGAAGTATTAAGACACTTCTTGAATTTGCTGAAGATTTACCAACCTGGTCCTGGAGAATGAGGATTATGATGGTCTCTTGAGTTAACTGCCTTGTCTACATGTCCTTGAGGAGCTTTCTGCACTTTGCTTTATTTACTTTTAGCTCATCATCCACATGTGACATCATTTGCACTTTTACATACCTGTGTTGCATTTCCCTGCACACTTTATTTCACAGCCACAAAAGATGAGAGGAACCCACAGCATACCAGCCAGTGAGAAGAAGAGTGAAGAAAGAGCAACGCAAAGGCAAAATAAACAGATTTCAAAGCACTTTTATATCAAGGCATCAAATGTCCCATGCGATGAAACAACATGCCGCAGCTCGTTTTAATTGACACATTGACAACCTCAAAATTATGATAAGAGTAGGGGAATGGGGGGCAAGAGGGATGGAAGGAAGGAGGGAGGGAGAGAGGGGCTGAGGAATGAAAGAGAAATCAGCCTAAACTAACGACAATAAGGGAATGATAGAAGGGCTTAATTTCGCCTGACAGACGGCGCTTTCATCAGATTGTGTGCCTTGAACTGCACCTTGATTAATTATTAAATAAGGCGGCCTGCTCTTCGGCACTAGCCCTCATTTGATGCTACCGCAAATGTGTTTCTGCTGACAGATAGAGGTCCACTACTGGCCCCTGTTTACACATACCAAAATAGAACAGCAGGCAAGTCCCAATACCGTGTTATAGAGCATGACTGGAGCTTTGATGGTATTACAGCCGCCTTAAGGAGGTTTTCACCATCCGTTTTCTACCTTACACATAGATATTCTTCACCGTCATAATGTTGACTAGGTTGATTTATTTGTTTATGCACGTATGAGGTGATCTGAAATCAGTCTGTCTTTATTTTTTCAGTCAACACTGTTTTTCACAAAGTATTAAAGTATGTTGTAATTATGTGTGGTCCTTCTCTTATTTCATACAGATAGCAAATACATTTCCATTTCCACATTTCCATGATGGATAGAACATATACTCAAGTTCTTATTTACAAGTTTGAGGTACTTCCACTGTACCTTACTTAAAGGAATACTTTACCCACAAAATAACAATTTGGATATCAATGAGTCACGTCATGTTATCTTAAATTCTGGCATGATTTCACAGAATGGGAAGGGAACATATTGATTGATTGGTTGGTTGGTTGTTTGATTGGTTGTTTGATTGACTGATTGATTGATTGATTGATTGATTGATTGATTGATTGATTGATTGATTGATTGATTGGTTGATTGATTGATTGATTGATTGATTGATTGATTGAGGACCACATTTAACAACAGCAGAGCTATATCAAAACACCTATTTACAAACTCTCACACAGTCTTTGAAGTATAATCCATGCATGCTCAGTACTTCCCAAACACATGCATTTTCACTAAAACCTTACTATTTAAAACTGAAACTTATCTGTTCTTCCTTCAAAGCTAGACTCCAATACTGAGGTGAAAGGGTCATCTTTGAAACGCTCAGTTGTTCACAAGCAAAAATGACACAAGGTTCACGTTGTGAAAAAAATGCGTGGGCAAATAGTCTTAACAGTTTTGAAACAACATTTCCCAATGCCCACTTGCAAGACATTTATGGATCTCACCATCTACAATCCATAATATCACCAAAAGATTTAGAGAATCTGAGGAAATCTCTGCATGTAAGGGTAGGGCGCAAAACCGACACTGAATGCCTGTGACATTTGATCTCTCAGACGTCACTGCATTAAAAACTGATGTGACTGATCAAAGGACATTACTATATTACTACATGACTTCTCTGAACCCGAGCTCATCTGAGATGGACTGACACAAAGTGGAAAAGTGTGCTGTGGTCTGATGAGTCCACATTTCAAATTTTTGGGGAAATTGTGGCCATTGTGTTCCACAGGCTAAATAGGAAAAAGACCATCCAGACTTTAACTAGCTCAAAGTTCAAAGCCAGCATCTGTGATGGTATGGGGGTGTGTTAGTGCCCATGACATGAGTAACATGTATATCTGTAAAGGCACCATGAAAGGTACACATAGGTTTTGGAGCAACATATGCTGCCAGATACTAGACTGACCTGCCTGTAGCCCAGATCTCACTCCCACTGAAAATGTGTGGCACATTATGAAGCACAAAATACAACAATGGAGACCCCAGACTGTTGAGCTTCTGAAGTCATATGTAAAGCAAGAATTTCAATTTCAAAACTTAAACAATTAGCATCCTCAGATCCCAAACACTTACTGTGTTGCTTCTTTTTTATTCAGATGAATACATGTCGAAAATGATTTGCAAATCAGTGAACTCTGTATCTATTTCACTTTTACCATGAATGATAATTGGACCTACAATTGTGTAGCAGCTTCCTAGTTTTCCAATCACACAATCCCAATTTAACACTGCATGTCAGTTTCACGCATTCGCACACACATTCGTACACTGGTGGCTGAGGCAACCATACAATGTGCCACCTCCTACTCAGTTACAGTAAACGTTACACACCAAGGCAAAGCCATCAGGAGCAATTAGGGGTTTAGTATCCTAGCCAAGGATACTCCCAAGGGTACTTCAATGATCACAGTATTACAGTATACCAGGGTATTTACTAATCATGACGGTACGATTTTCAAAACCATTGAAAGTACAGACGTTCATTTTTCAGTTAACCTCATACTGAAGAGGCTGTAATGAGGATGTTTTGCATGTAGTTCATACCACACAGTACCAGAGGTCAGTGTGGTGCAAGGGACACCTGAGCTGACTGCGAATGGTGAAGAAAACCTTACGCCGGAATTCCACTGGATGCATGTCCATTGCGGAACGGCAGCGCTGGTTATCCGCTGCATGCTCCGCCGTCCGTCAACACCCACTGACTGCGTTTGCTCCCGCTGGACAGCGGGAGTCACGAGGACCCACAAGATCTTGCGAATTCACGCATAATCGCACGACATAACAAGATGTAGTTTCTATAAACAGAACCAAAAACCAGAGGAGTAGTAGGAAGACATCTCAGTGCACCTCCATGATTAACATCTCCTCGTCTGAAAACCTCTGACCTGTTGACTTCAGGCCTGCCTCTGCCCATTATGACGTTTTCAAAGTGTAGTGCAGGAAAATATGGTCCACCGTGAACACTGTGTATTTTATTTTGAAAATTAACCGGATGTTTTATTTTGTTTCTGTGCATGACTTCCTGCCCCGCACAATCTGCTCTGTGCTGAATTGCTGCGTTGTGCTGCGGTGTCCAGCAAAAATGGAAGTCTTGCGTATCTGTTGCGGAGGGCTCTGGAGCGCCGCAGCTGTGACGGAGCCGGAATGCAGCATAGCCGCAGCCGGTGGAAGCACACACATTGACTAGAATTGAAATAGATCGGCTCCGCTGCTGTTCCGGAGCGCAGACACAACCCACATGCATCTGGTGGAATTTGGGGTTTACAGGAAACATCCGGCCTGTGTGTGCTCGTAACAGCAAAGAGACCGCTGGGGAAAACAGTTTACTTTTACAATTGACCTATGGCTAAATCCCGTCCTCAAACGTGATGAGCCAATCATATAGCCAATCAATCGCGTATAGCCATTCCCATATACTCAGACATTCTCTCCCTGGAAGTCCATTGAAATACATTACAGAAAGTCACTTTTGTTCGGTTTTATGAGCTTTTTCGGATATTTGAAGTTTAAAAATGGTCAAACGGTGTGCATGGGGTGCATGCAACTCCGACACAAGGTATCCTGAGAGGCTAGGCAACGAGGAGTATTTTTTTAAAAATTTTTTTAAAGATATTTTTTGCCTTTAATGGATAGGACAGTTAAGTGTGAAGGGGGGAGAGAGAGGGGGGATGACATGCAGCAAGGAGCCACAGGCTAGACTCGAACCCGGGCTGCTGCAGCAACAGCCTAGTACATGGGGCGCCTGCTCTGCCACTAAGCCACCGATGCCCTAATGAGATGTATTTTTTACCCTTTCCTAAACCACATCTCAACCAAGAAAAGTGTCTCCTAAGTTGTGTGGTAACGTTAGACCCCAACATCAACTCAGCGTGAATAAGATTAATAAGGATGTCTACATCTGTTTTAAGGTAAGTCAATCGAGTTTGAGGCAACATTTGTCATTTTGCTGGAAAAAAATATAAAGTTATCTTTAACATCTCCTAGCTGCATTGTTCATCATATCACCTTGTGTGCTGGGAGTTCATTAGCCTATTTTGTTCTAGTTTTGTACTTTGGTGATCGTACATCATTGTTAGCTGTTGTCCAAAGGGCTCTAGTTAAGCTAACGTTAACTTCTGGAGCTTAGCTTCATTAATTTATCTGTAATGGCAGAGATAACAAAGGTTGGCAAACGTTATGCTAAATGATTCAATGTAAATACTGTAGCACCAAACTAACGGAGAGACACTCTTGGTAAAGATGGTAAAAAGGCCGTTATCCTTTTCTCATATTCTGAGCCAAAAACCTTAACTTCAGTGGCACTTTAACTTGTTGTCTTTGATGGAGACGGCAATGCCATGCGGTTCACAAGCGTACACTGTGACCTGTAAATTTTGGCTTGTAATTTAAGCTTTTCATCGACCTTCTCAACAATAAAATGATGAATATATCCCTCCAATGCGTAGTTTAGGCCCTTTTGGTTACTTCTCAACGACATCTGATCGTTATGTCCCCAAAAATCATCAACTGCCTCCTGCCAAATGCCGTGTACTGTGACTCCTGCCATAGCACCCAGTCACTGAATGTTGATAGTTTGTCCGAGTGAGTGGAGGGGGGCGTGGCTTAGCCATAGGTCAATTGGGGGCGCTATACGACATACATATACTTGGCCACTGAAGTTGATTCTGATTATGATGCTACTTGTGAAGTAAATACACCAGTAGATTTGGTCAAATCCTCACATACTACTACAAACACGTGCATTTGCAACATGTGCAGTAAAAGTGCTTTGAGTTCCCAAGTCACAGCCATACACTCATACCATGTGATGATAACATTGCCGGAAGAGGCTGCTATGATGGTCACATACTGTGACCCCCCAGACATATACAGTATGCTATTTTCAGATGCAGACTGCTTTATGTCTTACAAGCCTTGAAATTAAATGTTGTTAGGTACATGTGCTGTACCAAAGACGTGCAGTGATGGAGAGAAGAGGATAGCTTACGAATGTCCATAAATAACATCAGACTGCATGCATTTTGACACGTGTTAGTAAATGCTCCTTCCAAATCAAGAGGACATGGGAAACAGTAACTCAGCCCATCATTTAATTAATCAAAGCCTCGTGAGTTTCTCCGAGATGGTCACAGCTTCCTTTACATGCTAAAATCTGTGCTCTTGGCCTCAATCTGACACCAGATACGAGGAATAATGGTGAAATCTGTATTGACCTTCCCTTGTTCTCGCCCTGTTCTCTTGATCTGGGAGCCCTCGGTGTGCAGCCTTAGCTCCTCTTGTTTGGTCTGGGCATATCTGGCATCTGTGCTCTTGGTAATGCTTACCCCGACTCAGTACATCTGGAGAACTTCCCGCACACCTCCTTAGTTGTGTCAGACAACCAATGCATTCAATATACAAATGATGAGAAAGTGGACCTATTGAATATGCTGGGGTACTAATAGCTTGAACTACCATACTGATGCCATATTCGTCCGGCTCCCATTATTCAGCTGATTTTAGGTCTGCAAGGATGTCTTCCCATAAACTCACACTTGTACTCAGTTGGAAGAAAAGACTGGCATTAGCAGATATAAACAAGTCTTCTCAGAATGAGAGGTAGTAGCATTCAGTGAAGCCTTTGATCCAGCCTTAACTAGATCGCTTTGACAAGTCCAATTTACGGCTGCTTCTCCCCACAATAGCTCATTGTGTAGAGAGCTGGAGATGATCTAATCACCGCTGCCCTCAGAAGTCTGAGTGAGGAGATGAAGAGGAAACATAGTGGAAGCATTGTCATCCATCACTTTTGATGTGAAAACACATGATGGCTTCACCTTATCTGATTCTTATTCCAAATTAGTAAGACCAAATCAAATGAAGCAGATCAAACAAGATGAAGGAGTCATTTAATTGCACTACACACCCACACTCCACTTCCTGCTGTAACTGTCCTCTTCGTCTGTAGGAATTGGGATGAATAGATGGGAGAACAACGCTCCTGCCGCTGATGATTGAGTGGTTCGCACAGGGTTTTATCAGTTCTTCACTCGCAGCTACAAACACAGCCATCTCCCAAATGCAAATCTCCCACACTAACACACGCAAAAAGTGTTCCACACACAGATTTTTCAAGCTTCAAATAAACCTGGCCACAAAAAGACAATCAATGGCCCCTTATCGTCAGCAATCCTGCAAAAACTCCCTTCACTCTGGTGAGAGTTCAGATGTCAGCTACACACCCAAAGACAAAGCCGTGCACAGATACGGACTCATCCCATCCACTATCTATGGCAACAAAAAACAAGGCAGATTCTGAAATGCCACCTCGTGACTTTTTGGAGGAGCTAATCTATTCTATTTAATGTAGTTCAGAGGGGCCCGGCTCTGCACTGAAGACACAAGGCAGGATTAGTCCTCATACAGCGGTGGCAAGATGAAAGGAGATAAACCACTTAGCCTGGTTCTTGGATGACTTTATATATTTATTTCCCTCAAGTCTCTTCCCAACGTTTGAAAAGGGATTTAGCAGCGAAGACACTTAAGTCTCTGGAAGTTAATCTTTTTTCCTCTTTCAAATAAGTTGCAGATTTTTTTTTTTTTTTTTTTTGTGCGCTGTTGAGTTTTATGAACTTTTGACTGTAGTTCAGGGAGGGTTGAGAGACATAATTCCTTGTGCTAACTATGGCCTTTGTTCTAAAAAAAAAATCTCAAACGTTGCTGTTGAACTGTCATGAGTGTAAGTTTTTCTGTTGTTCAGTCAAAAACACTGAATGGATTTGACATTCTAGTGTATTTTATGGGTCACTGAGTGTGTTTTTCTTTCTGAATCACACCTCTAAATAAATTCACCGGAATAACTTTAATGATTTGGATGTAGATTTCCCCTGACCCCAAATTGTGTCGCGCAGGCTTCATGTCTGACTGAGAGTCTGACCCGTCTGCTCTTCAGTATCTTCCCACTCCTCTATTGACTCTGCAGACCCTGCGTTCTGAGCCGAGCCTGCTGAGGGGTGCCGACCCCAGGCTTTGGCCCCCGCACATCAAAGGCTCCTTATGGAGGATGTTAATATTTGCTCAGGTGCATCTTGCGGGTCTCCCTCTCTGAGCAGAGACTGCTCCGAGCATATAAATATATCAGAGGCCAAAGGGACGTCTGGTCACGCTGTCCCTGTCTGTGTGAGAACAGGGGAGGGGAGTGGACTATAGTGTGTGCTGTCGCAAAACACACACACTCATATACACAGACTCCACCCCTCCTCCAGATTCCTCTGGTCTACAGCCTGTATTTGAACCCCCTCATTTCTCTTTTTGCTTTCTTCTTGGTGGCCTTCTGACCTGGGGCTGCCCTTTAGTCAGGGGGGACATGAGCAGGACAGCTGGGGACAACACGAGCCCTGTCCCAACTAAATCCCCTCCTGCCTCCTCTATCCCATAACCCCTCTATTGCCTTTGAACTTCTGCCGCCTGATACCAAAGCACTCCTGAGACATCAACTGTTTACCCAACAATATTACAAATAATAACACAGTGGCAAGATTAGATCTAACTTTTCCAAACCCTTTGTTTATGGCCTAAGACCTCTATCACCCATCTACACCGATTCCATCTCAGTGTCACTGATTATGGGCCCCATTTCCCAACATTACTTACACCCCTGTTCCTTGGATGTCAGGTTGACTGGGCTCTCCATGACTGGTTTGTTTACTTTGACCTCCGCAAATAAGATCTAACCCCTCGGCAGCCTCTGTCATCAGCCAATGCAGATAGACAGACGTGGAATCTAGAAACTCCGGCATTACATCAAAGGAGCTGGAAGCCAGTCAGCCCCACATCTGTGGAACAATCTGACTGCGAGACTGATGTGTTTCGTAACCAGCTCGCTGACAATACACAGACTGTTGAAGATGTGCAGAACTGTTGCTGCTGCTGCTGGAGCCTAGTCTACCGTACAGTACATGTCTGGAGTTTGGGATCCCAGGCAACCATGGAGTCCTGGTGCAGTACGTCTTTGTTACGAGCTCCAGCAGAGCAGTTGAGAAGTCCAATGCACCAGTTCATGACATGAATACAAAATATTAACTTTTAAATAATGATCATTTTTAAGTCATTTGGATAATTTTGCTGTTGTGCTCAGTATAAGAATAACCTCCTGAAAATATACAAGGAGAACTAATAAGAAAATTCATTGTTTTAATGGAACAGATGGACCAAGTGGAAGGAAACACTGTTCATTTCTCCTTAGAAATAAATATAAGATGCATATTTTTGCATATAAATACAAGCGAGGCGAGACAGATTGTATAGTTTTGTTGAGCAAGGTCAATATACATGGTCTCAACAGCAGCAAATTACCATTGTGCAGTTTGTATCATAGTTATGCACATCATACTTCTGCCCAATGCCAGTGGCAGAAAATCCATTAAAGCTGTGACATCGGTTCATCACCGGTGTGGAAATGTTAAAAAAGTCTTTCACAATGACTTTGTCTGTCTATCTAAACTCAGTGCCGGCCCAAGGACGTGTGCGGGAGGAGATGTCATTCTTTGATGGCATTTTCCTGTACTGCCTGTGAATGATGATAACATTACTGAGCTAAATCAAACAGGAGAGTTAAATTATATAATATTGATCATCTGTCCTTATCAGTCAGGCCCAGGGCCCGTCTTTCCTGCCCACATTGTCCTCTATACTGGTTGTAATTTTTTGCTTTCTCAACATCAGAGTATGTGGAAAATATTCCAGGGCATTTGCTGGAGAAGCTCAACATTAACCCAAATCAACACAAAAAATGCACAACCTCCACATAAACTTACTGTAGCCATGTAGACAAGGCTGGATTACAAACAAGACAAAATGGCAACAGTATTTTTTTTTATTCAGTAATACTGAATGCAGCACTGAAAACACAATGTAAACTTAGAAGACAGGAGTCTTAAGCCGACACCATGAGGCCATGTGTTGTAGGGTGGCAATGAGTTCAAATACAGTTTTAAAGCATTTTAGTTTATCTTCTGCTTAATGTTATAATACTTTGACATATCAAACCCAGCATTTACTTTGACTATTTAAAGGTTTAGTGTGTAAGACTTAGTGCTATCTAGTGGTGAGGGCTGCAGATTGCAACCAGCTGAGACTTCTCCCAGCTAGAATTCCTTCAGTGTTCAGAAGGTTTTTGTCGGAAGTGAATTGTCCCCAGAGGTCTTTCCTTCTCCAAAGCAAATGGACCAGGTGATTCACATTACAAATTAGTGTTTTTCCCACACTGTTTGGCATGTCAGAGTTGGGTGGCCTGCCTACCACATGCTCCTGAGTGCACCGCCCAGTGATTTGAGCCGGTAAAAAAAGTGAATAAAGCAGTTTCACGTCCAAAACTATGTTTTTCAAAACCTGCTTGTTGCAGATGGGCTTCTAATTATGGTGGTTGACGGGAAAATATGAATGGCCCTAAGTACTGTTTAGTTTGTCCGTTTTGGGCTACTGTAGAAACATGGCAGTGAACATGGTAATCTCCATAAATGAGGACCTGCTCCCTATGTGAATTTAAACAGCTCATTCTATGGTAACAGAAACACAACAATTATTATTTTCAGGTGATTATACACTAAAGAAAACATACTTATTATATTAAATTCCATTTTTCCTACTATATCTCCCTAAATCCTACACACTGGACCTTTAAGGCTGGCATTCATAAAACTTACCCTCATTATCTACCCCGGTGGGATTGATGTGTCATTTTGAACAGAACTCTGGAATTTATATTTTTTAAGATATCCTTAGCCCGGACCAAAATATGGAGTATGGACTGGTAGCCGGAGAGGTGCCAGTTCACTTCACATTTAATGCATGTAAAAGGTCGTGTTTGTGCATGTGTGTGTGTATTTCAGGCCTGTGTGTATATGTATATGACAACAGAGTGAAAACATTGAATTTCCCCCTTGGGGATTAATAAAGTATATAAAAAAAAAAAAAAATAATAATAATAAAATAATCAGTGCCAAAGGAGTTGCCGAAACAATCAGTAACTTTAAATGGCACATATTTTTAAGTCATTTGGGTTTAATAAGTGGACTGGCCACCACCGCAATACAATGAAGATGGAATTTTACTTGCAGGGCTCTAAGCATCAGAAAGTAAAACTCAACAGCAACCTGTCATCCACAAGCCATGTCTCATCTCCCCAGACCTCAGGACACAGGTAAACCAATCTCAGAACCCACTGGCTATTAGTCTGACAACAATAAGGCACCGGGGCAATGGCCAATATTTGAGGGTTCAGAAGTCACCAGTGGATATTCAGGCAAAGACTTTTATCCTTCCATATGCCATTTGTTTTAGCTAATTTGCTAACAGATATCAGCATTAGAGTGCAAAGCACAATCATTGATAGCTGACAGGTTCTCAGACCAAGCGTTCTGCATCTCTTACTTTCAACACTGACTTTTTACCTGCTGCTCAAAAGTAACTGGTCAATGCTACACAGACTACAAACAGACTACAATCCAAACCAGAACACTGCTGCCTATAGATTCTGCATAAATTTGCAGATAGCTTAGATTAGAGGAAAACAGAGCAAAAACTAAATAAGGGTAAATGGATTTTTTTTTTTTTTGTAATTTAGGTGAACTGAATCTTTACTCCATGTTACACTGGCGTAATCAGTGATTACATTGCAGGATAATTTGGCGATTAAAAGTCTTTTTTTTTTCTTTCTCTCATTGGAATGTATGACTTTTACACATAATATGAACAGGAGAAACCATAGATGACATCATTACAGCGAGAGCGCTGCTCTCTCATTCATCTAGTTTTATTTTACTACTTAATGCAAATGCATTCTGTGTACTAAACATAGTTTTTCTCCATATATTATAAGATGAAACGCTATAATGGTGTACATGAGTCGTAATTAGTACAAACTACGCCCCTCAACTCAACGGAATCAAATATTCTCTTTAACATACCATATATAGGATTTTCCTTGGAATCTTCTACACTTCTTGATATCCAGATAATGAGGAAACCACTCGAGTCTAAAAATATAATTTTCAGCACTCTTTCCCTGCCCCAATTTAGGTGGTGTTTAAGAGGATGACCTGCCACTGGGAGCACAAAATACTAACATAACTCAGTTGTCTCAGTTTAACTTGATGAGCAGAATAACTTAAATAATACAAAGGCAATTAAGATAAACATAAGAATAGGTAACAAACAACGGACAATTGTTTAGCCATCTTTCTATGGAACAAAGCATCTCAGCTATTTCTCAGTCAGCACTAACAGCGGGTTGACAGACAGTAATTAGTAAAGTGTGAATAGAGGGGAAGACATTTTTTAAATCATTACAGAAAGGTGAAGACTGACCTTGTCAGTGTTTTAAGTCTGACATGTCACTGTGTGGGGACAATCATTTTGAGTTGAGTGGAATTAACACAGACTCCCAGAAGGAAATTAGTAAAGTGAGGGGACCATCTGTTCAGCAACATGGAGGCAATTAACTGCACATAAATGAAGCCTATAAACACTCGGTGGGTGAATCTATAGCCATTAATATTAGACAGAGCAATGACTAATAGATAACACCTTAACTGTAAAAAAAAAAATAAATAACTGTATGTTTGCAACTATCTAACCCCTATGACCTCTCATATTTGTATCAATATGCAGATGAAAACATTCTCTCTGCCGTTTGTGTTGCATCATGTTATGTATATGGCTTTATAGGATGTGTAGGCCACTTTAAATGAAAATCAACCCACAAAACACTTGTAAAACTGTTCTATAATATCTGCAAGGGATTTGTGTTATTGTTTTATTCATTTGGAACTGTTACACAGTATCTATAAGTTTTATTAGTGTTCATTTGATGCTTCTACGTCTTCTGGTGAGATACTTGATTACATCAAATGACTTTCAACCAGCCATCAGATTATATGCAGCACTTTGGTGTTGATGGATAAAAGTTAAAACTGATTGCCAAACTGGTATTTGCTAATACTATATGATTGATTGATTTTTATTTATTTATTTATTTATTTTATTTATTTATTTATTTTATTCATTTATTATGTGATGCCACAAGTGGCCCATCCCACACGGGATTACATAACACCAATGAAACATAGAAAAAACATTTCGTATTATTTGTATTATTAACATTTCCTATAATGAATTTCTCCCTTGTATTATTTTTGCTTTGGTGTAAAATGAAGAGTCTGGGGAAAAATAAAAAAACATTAATGAAAAATGTGTTGAACTTAACTCAACCTGATTGAGCTACCTCTACCATTTGGTTTAGATATGTTATGCTAAATTAAATCCGCTACACGTTGCTGTGTCGTTAAATAGTCTGCCATTGCAGTTCGCCTCCTACAGGAAGTTAGAAACAAAAAAATGTCACTCCATGAGACATGAGGGCTCTGTGTGGTGGGATTTTCAAAGGAAGGCATATTTTTTCAACATGTTATAGTATAGAGGTCGTACTGAACGGATGTCACTTTATACAGAAAATAAAAGTCTGATTAAGGGGGGGGGGGGGGGGGGGGGAATGTACAAACATGCTCTACCAAACAATTCATTTGTCCTTTTATGGTAGAGGTAGTGAAGCTATGCTAATGTCATTAAAAACACTTAATAAATAAACAAAATAAAAAGACCTCTGATTCTTTATTGATGTTAAATAATACATTTAATGTTATCCCTCAAATATATATGCTGAGGTTTTTTGGTTGTTGTTTTTTTTACTCTCTAAAGCCATGCTCAGTCAAACGGTTGAATTTTCATCATATGGTAAAGGTTGTGATGCCAAGATAATACATTTGCAATTTTTATGAAATAAAAAAAGGATGAATATTCACTGTTGTTAATACCAGATGTTTTTAATGTTATTCCATTATATATTTGATGGAAAAAAAATATCAGTGTAATTTTCACCATTTCTGTGATTTCAAAGCACTGTAAAGGTAAATATCCAGAATACATATGTGGAAATAATACTGATACTGGTAATACTACTAATTCCATTGTAACACATGTTGGTAAATTAACATATTACTACCATTATAACAAAATTGTTTCATACCGTTTTACAAATACCATCGTCAAATACATTTATGTTAGTGTGGACATAAGGGGTTATGACTGTGAGAGCAACTTCAACATTTGCCACTATTATCAACACCTGCAATGACTGAAATCATGGCCACTTGGGGGCAACAGAAACACAGCATGTTTTGATTATGAACATAGCGAAATCTTTGGCAGCTAAGAAGCCAGATATTTCCCTCAGTAGCTGGATGAGACCAAAACCAGAGCTAGCAGAGGAGCAAAGAGCAGAATGATGCTAAAACACTTTGTAGAACTGTAGGGAACTGCAGAGTAGGGTGAAAATTCTTTGTAGGTTTAACACTGCAAGCAATCCTTTTCAGAGGAAAATAGTCATGTGATACATTCATACAGCAAATTGATTCTAGCCACTTTAATATAGGTTCATTTGCAATAAAACTTCCTGGATTACAGTTAGCATGTATGCATGCTAAATGCAAAATGTTTAGTATCCTAAAATGCCCAAGTTAGCGTGTTAGCATGCTAATGTTAGCTCAAATCACAGCTAAGCCAAAGTTAAGCTGATAAATAGTGCAGCGTACACTGATGACAGCTGATCCAAGTCTGTCAACACAGAGCTGAGTCTGCAAAGCTGCATCTTAAACTCAGTCCTAATTCTCCCCCTTGGCCCTACCACTTGGCCCTACCAGTGCCGCCTGAAGAGGGTAGAGTGTCCTGTTTCTTTTCGCGGGATTAAGGGGTAGTGGTCACCCAGCCCTCCTGATGGCTCTCCAAACGGTGTTTTCAGTTGCAAACCTCAAACGTGGTAGACGTAAAATTCCCAGAATGCTTTGTGAGCCGTGGTAGTCTAAACATAACATGGCTGCTACTGTTGTGGGGAAATACACCCATAAATGTAAGTAGCCTATATCTTTGCAAATAATCATGCAAAAATATTAAAATCCTTTGGGATGTCTTAGTTTAACACACAAAGGAATGTGTAATACTATCGTGAAAACATTTTAGAAAAATTGCTACATGTACACTGCCCTGTCAGTCTCAACTGTTGATCTTTTACTTAAAGTTAACTATTTCAATGTTTAATCATTACTTTTAGCTAACTAATTCTATTTCAACTACTTATCAGATACTTTTAGCGTTTCATCCATTTATTTAACACTGAAGGCTAATTTAAGCTATAGACATAACAAGTGGCGTCTAATTTCCTAGGATTTCAAACCTTACCCCTTGTAACTCTGCCACTACTCAGTTGAAGGTACTCTAAAACTAGGCATAGGGCTAAGGGGGGAATTGGGTATTAGGCCTTAGAGGTTGTAAAATGGCCACCACACAGGTGGTAAAACTTTTAATTTAACCAGCTGGCATCATTCATTCATCTTCTAACCGCTTCATCCTCTTGGGGGTCGCGGGGGGGCTGGAGTCTATCCCAGCTGACATTGGGCGAGAGGCAGGGTACACCCTGGACAGGTCGCCGGACTATCGCAGGGCTGACACATAGAGACAAACAACCATTCACGCTCACATTCACACCTACGGACAATTTAGAGTCACCAATTAACCTAGTCCCCAATCTGCATGTCTTTGGACTGTGGGAGGAAGCCGGAGTGCCCGGAGAGAACCCACGCTGACACGGGGAGAACATGCAAACTCCGCACAGAAGGGCTCCCGCGCCCGGGATCGAACCGGCAACCCTCTTGCTGTGAGGCAAGAGTGCTAACCACCAGACCACCGTGCTGCCCCAGCTGGCATCATCCTTAGGATAAACTTAACAACTGAGTCATCTCTCCATGTTTCATCCATCCACCAATTTGGTTTCCTCGTGGTAAAAGCAACTGTCACGAGTCACAATTATTGACAGCACAACTAAAATGATGATGGTACTTTCAACCATGAATAATGAAGAAACTAAGTCAATCGACACTGTACATTTTTGAGCTATTGAATCATAAATGTTGTTTTATAATTTATTTTACATCTTGCACAGTTAGCTTCAAGCTTTAATAGACAGGGTTTGATGGACAGGAGTGTGATAGGAGATGGGGTGGTCTCTAAAGGGAAAATTATAGGAAAAAAGAAAGATGAATGATAGTGATATTATGACTATCAAAGATTATCTATCTACTTGATTGAGCCTCTCTAGTGACCAGCCATCATTGAGGATGAATGGAAATCAAATATTTTAACAAGACAGAGGTCACAGAGCAGCTCCTGAAAATACAAGTGAAACAAGCTCAGCAGGAAAAAAACGACTGTCAGGAAACCTCATCGACATATTGCACGTCACAAACTCTCCTTGTCAAATATTCATCACATCCCTTTTCCCACCCTGTTTCATTCTAGCTTCAATAGTAATAAATACATTAGTGGATAAAAGAAAATCAAACCAGCTCCCAGAGGGAGCATGTGAAGCTTCACAATCTCCATGCTGTTTGTACTTGGGAAAAATCAATTAAAAATGTACAGCTGCCATAGATTTATTATTCATACGCACATCTTTTTCAATTCATCGATGGGCCAACACATGTATTTGTCAGGCGGGTAAGTACACAAGGAGGAGAGAGGAGCAGGGCTCGCACAGGCAGCACTCTCAAATCTGTGATATGCTTGGGGAATTGGGAGTTTCATAATTGTGTGTGTGTGTGTGTGTGTGTGTGTGTGTGTGTGTGTGTCCTCCTATCTTAGGTTTATAACCTTTTAGAGAGTAATGAGTGTCCTTTTGCTCAATGTATCTATCTATCTCTGTGCATCGGCTGTTCTATCAAGTCAGTATCTCCTCCTTCACTTTCTTATACTCTCTTGATCTTTCTCTTTGTTCTTTCTCTGTCTGTCTGTCTCTCCAACTCAAACTCAAAGTTCTTGTTCAGGTGCTCAGGTAAAAACATGGATTATTGACCAGTGCATTTTTGAATTTTGACAGATTCTTATCTGATATTTTATCATTTCATCCTTACCCATCTGCCTGCCAGTCAGGTTGCTGGTGCTATAGATCCCTTATGGCTCAGCCAAAGAAACCATTGAAGCTCTGCTATGCAACCTCTCCCCCTGCGCTTTGCTTATAGGATCCACAAGCAGACCTACAAAGATGTGATTGAAGTGAAAGAGTCAAGTCAATCTGAGCTCACTCACTGGCACGCACGCACACACACAAACACATGTGGGTGTTTCGTCTTGTAACATCTGAGATTCTTCAAATGCGCTTTTTAAAAAAGTTTCTCACCAACCACATCAGTAGAGGCGAAACTTGTGAAAAGGGCTGCCAAGTAAGACACACACACACACACACACACACACACACATGCACTAACACACCTACCTCCAGGTTTCTCCTCCATGAGAAGTGTCCTTTCCTCCTCTTCCTCCTCCTCATCCTCCTCCTCTTCTTTCTCCTTATTGCCTTTTTATTAAAAACATCAATCTGTGTGATGCTTGCCTAACATCTGCTCTGGAGAAAGTTGTGGAGCCTTAATGGGAGATCAATAGAAGAGAGATTACTCACGCTCAGGTGGAGGGGTGAAGAGTATAGTTTAGCAGATGTTCCATACAAAGATAAGTGAGGTGTGTGCGTGCATGGACATAAGCATGTGTTTGAACATGTGTGTGTGTGTTGTGGTATGTGCGAGATAACAGATATAGAGGATCCCTGAGGGAACCCTCTTCATCCTTCAGGCAGAAAAGCTTTGGAGGAAGCATTTCATACCTTTAAAATTACAAGCTTTGAAATATGAACGACTGATAGACAGCAGCATTCAGGTTGAACTAACACCTTCGTTTAGCCTTAATGTGTTGCCCTTGTGAGGCTGGATCTCTCCATCAAGCCTTTGACTAAACTTGATGTTGGAGTGTGTGCACACATCTTTGCCCATCTGCTGTTTAAATGTTCCTTTTATTTCTGAGATGTGTTGACTCTAGGATAAGATGAGCTCTGAGACAACTTTGTCAAAATCCCAAACCAAAAGCATGAGGGCTAAAACAAATTGAGATGTTGATATGCTCATCTTCCTCCTCTGTAGTGACATCTGCTGTTGTTCCAGCTTTCCACCCCTAGAGGGCGAATTCAGTCAGAGAGAGGATTTGTTCAGGGTCACAGAGTATTTTACTGTAGGCTGAGACCATCAGAAAAGTTTACGTTTTACCTGCAGCAAGACAGAAGCTATAGATGTAAACTATGGTTTTAATCTTGTACAGGGATAGAAGGATCTTTGGGAATGACATCACTTGGCTGGTGATGATCCTTCCCTCATCAATCAGCCCATCTCCTCACATGCATTTAGTGCACTGATGATTCCAAACATTTCAGCTACAGTAGAATGATTGTGAGACAGACAGAAATGAGAAGAGAGCAAAAAATACACAATGACCTGCTAAAGCTGCTTTCTGACACAATTCCTTCTGGCTCCTTGCCACCATTTCTCACTGCTTCTCTCCACATCTGGCGGTGGAACATAAAGGGGTTTTTGAAGGCTGAAGATACTGTAGGTTACTGGTTGTTCCTCCACCTGCAGGTTGCTTCACACACACACACACACACACACACACACACACACACACACACACACACACACACACACACATCCACACACACACACACACAGAGTAAAACAAGCTTTATCTGGTATGTTAAAAGCACATCCCAGACACAGGAGGAGCAGCTTGGATGTTTCCAAAGGCGCTGTTTTACAGAGACAGCAGGAAAGGTGTGAGGAGAAAAAAATATGTGGCCTTTGACCTCAAAGGAAGTGATTTATACAGGACTATAAAGCAAGCCCTCAGGATCAGTGCTGGGCTGTGATTTTGAGTAGTGGCCACAGTCAGATTTGCAGACCAAGAGACTTCCACAGGCCTAAAAATACTTTACTTCGTACACAAATTATTGACTCTGTGTTATCAGAATTTAAGCCAATAGATCTAACAAAAGTGTTAAAGTGCAACCCAGTGGCCAGAAGAAAATGCTGGCATTGTACACTTCTGCAAACCATAATTATGTTACATATGAACAATTCACACGTATCATATCAATGTTTCTAAAGTGATGTAGTGTATGAGATTGGTTAAATCATGGTTAAAAAAAAAAGGGAACAACAAAAGCGGTTGTGCTTAATGAGTCATAGCTGTGTTTCCAGCTGCTCTTCTGGCACCAAACATGAGTGTTTCGTAGTGACCCTTTGCTGTTTTCCCAGTAAGATACTACCATGAAAAGTGCAGTACACAAGCAGGATTTTATGACATCACAGCTAGTTTTTAAGACAACCATAGTCCAGAATGCCACATATACAAGTTTAATGTGATGTGGCAGCCCAGTTGTCAGAAGAAAATGTTGGCATACTGTTAAACACAGATGTGTTATATGTTTCATAGGTATCATATCAAAGTGATGTAGGTCAGATGACATGTGTATGAGCTGAGTTTCCCATCAGTAGGAGAAGGGGTAGTGAAGGGTCTAACACCTCAAAAAGATGGCTGCCAAACTGCAGAACACTGTTCAAGTCAAGCAGGTATTTTAAACAACAAGCATGTCCAGCCATGTTTGTAGTGACCAAAGGGGGCATTTTAGGGCCTGACACACCAAGTCGGCGGTCAGATGTCGGTCAACGTTGGGCAATTGGTGAGCACCTATCACCCTCGTTGGTGTGGTATGTCCCACACTGTTGGCTCTGGTAGGCGTTAGTTGGCCTTTTTTCCACTGATTCAGCATGTTGAATCAGCATCAGCACAACAAAGCCCATAGGTGAATGAAATCACTCTGAGTGAAGAGAAGTGGACGTGAGGAAAGTAAACACAGAGCTAAATGGAGTGGAGTGAGACCGAAACAAACTTGTTATTTGAGGTAAGATTTTTCTTATCCATTGAGCTCTTTAGCAGAAACTTTTCCTGATGGTTTGTCTTATTGTTCACTGGCACACAGTAAACACGCTCTGTTCTTTCAACATTGGATTGGGTTGTTAATGTGCGAACTGGCTAACTAGTGTCAAGACGGTCCTGGTTTCCCTTTGTAAATGAGGAGTACACATGACCACTGCCTGCTGGTGTGGAGGAGTATGTCCTCTTACACAGGCACAGAACGTACACGCTTGTTAGCTGTTGGTTTGGTGTGCAACGTTTTTTGCTAAGACAACAACATCAGAGAACTAGCAGCAAAGAGAGCCCCCTGCTGCGTTGCCTCTCATCACCGCTAGTTCTCTGATGTCGGTTTGGTGCGTCTGGGCCTTTAGGCCAAAACATGATCTTTTCCTAATCCTCACCAAGTGTTTTTTGTGCTTCAGATTCTGTAGACTATTATGCCTGATCAAAAGTGTTTTCAGTTAGTTTTGGTATTCCACCTATGATGGCGTACATTCCCTAAAATTTAGCCTCATCCAGACAGAGTTTCAAATGGGGTCATGTCATTATCATATGGTCTGAAGAGGATACTACCATCTCAGCAGAGCAATAATGTCATGCACAGCAGACTACAGCATGGGTAGAATTTTTATCACACATGGTCATTAAATTATGAGTTTGTTTTCGTAACATTGCAACTTTTTAGTTTTTTCTCAGGAAAGTATAACTTTATTCTCTGTTCTTAGGATGTATGTCATGTGATGTTACATGACATTAGTAACAACAGCACTTATTTTAAGCCAAACCATGATGTTTTTTGTAAATTAACCATGTGATTTGTTGCTTAAAATTATAGAATGACACTTAAAAAAATGTGTTTTAATGATGTTGTACGTTTATTTTAAAAAAGACTGTATGCATTTAACGAGAAGAAACTGCACATTTCCTTTTAAAATGTAAATGTATTTTGAAAAGAGACAGTGCATGTAACAAGCGTAAATTGATACACCATCCCAGAATTCCAAAGAAGGGTACCTAGAGCGTCATATTTTGACATTTAGGTCCCCTGAAATAGCGGCGGTATTTGACGAGTTAGGATAAGAACAGGTTAGGACAGTGAATGGCATGACACCCAATAGGCGAGATGGCTGCCAAGCTTCAACCCCTGCAGACTACTGTTTAAAACCAACGACAACAAAACCAGTTGTTTTTTTATCAAGACTGCGTTTTGAGCGGTGATAGTGCCACCAAAACTGGTTACTGTAAGCTAAAACATGATCTTTTTTAACCATAACAAAGTCATTTTTGTGCCTGAACATAACCACAACTTAACCAGAGCATATCCATGGTTTGCAGAAATGTACAACACCAACATTTATTCTGGCGACATTTTAGCACAACAGCATACACACAAAAGCAATTACAGAGGTATTTGGAAAAAAAACATGGCCTGTTTTGCTTGTTTTCTTTTCACAGCATCAACCAACGCTGAGAAAGCCAGCCTTCCTCTCTCATTTCCCTGTCTCTCTCTCTCTCTCTCTCTCTCTCTCTCTCTCTCTCTCTCTGTCCTGCCCTTGAAAAAGAATAGGACAGGCTCAGACAGCCTGGGAACGGCTAACTACAAGAGGATCCGAGCAGCGCTACATCAAAGGCCACCCCATTTGCACAGCAGCTTACACACACCCACACATACACAAACACCGGCTTACATATTTGGGGTTGCTTTCTCTGAAGTTCATTACGAGTGGTGGAACTATTACCCTCTTTGACAGCATGTGTGTGAGTCAACTACAAGACGGGAGAGTTCAGCTCATAAACAGGCCAAAAAGTTGGGAAGCTTTGGAACAGTTCCTGCATTATCATTAGTTTTCCTCTTATTTCCAGATTGTGAGAGTTGACTGCCTGCGAGTGAAAATGTTTTACCCACAGATGCTACTAAAAATGTGTCATATACAGTGAATAGTTTTCACAAGTCATTTTTCATGACTGGTGGTTTCAGTAAGTGTAACAAAGCTGCCAGAATTGTAAGTAGGTGGATTAGTGGACATCTACCCCCTTCATCCTCTGATCTTTTACTGCAGCCTCATGAGAAGGAAGCCCCCTTCCACACTCATCTAGTACACTTAATCTAAAGTGGCAATATTAGAACCCGGAGCTGGTGCCAAGACAAATACAACCGGCACACACAACTGGCTGTTGTCAATAGTTCCTGGTGTACCATGTCAGAGAAGGGAGAGGGAGGGATCTCACATGAGCGAATGGCTGGAGGAAAGTGAAAATGAGTGAGGGAGGAAGGGGCAGATTAATGTGAGAACAGAGGAGGAGTGTATCATGTGTGGGAGGGACAGATGATGGATACAAGATGTGTAAAGATCTGTAGGCAGGATGAAAGAGTTTGAGGAGTCATATTGAGTATTGGTTTAAGACTTTGAGCAATATGATAACAGCAAAGAGTGTGAGAGTGGAGGTCATCGTGACATCATTATACAGGGGATTAATGTGCAGTTTCACCTTAAAAGTTAAGGTGGAAATGGACTCTAATCTCCCTCTGTGCCCCTTGTTACTGAAGTTCGCTGGAGAGGCTTCATTTCAAGGCCAGGTCTGGTGAAAATATTAAACTTAAAGCAACACAATGGAGTTTTTGAGCCCTCAAAATATATATCCAAGATCCTTGTGATGGTACATCAACTCACAATAGAGTGTGCCAGTAAACCCGGAACTCTGTTAGCCCTTTTAGCACTTCCGGTACTCTCGTCTAAAAGTCAATACGTTTTTTGAATGGGATTTTGGTAAAATGTTTCAAATAATGTCTGTGGTTAACAAAAGCTTAAGCGAGTTTCAGGTTTTGTTCTATGACATAAAACACGTCAGTAAATACCCTACTTGTGAATTTTGAAGCTTTTACGTGTCGTAAAAAAGGCGGTTGCTAACAAGTTGCTCAACCCTGTCGGGGACATTAAACGTCATCACCCCCGAACAGGCGAGAATGCTGGCAGTCCGCCATTACAGCTTCTTATTTGGCTTAAACAGTCTGATTTCCCCATTATAAAATGTTTTTAAAATTAAGCAGCCGAAATCAGTTGAAAGCTTAGTGGTGGTGACGTCAAGAGTCATGCGACCGTGGAGTAGTCATGTAGTCTGTTAAAGCCTAACGTTAGCTTTTTACTTCTGGCGATCGCATTTAAGCTTCAAATGTGGTATGAGAGGTGTTCATATGTGAAGATTATCTCGCCGAACAAAATCTGTAAGTATCATAAACTTGTGTTAGCCACAGAGCTTATTTTCTGACATAATCCAAAACGCAATGCAAAAATCACATTCACTTTCTCTTCCGGGAACCAGCACGATGCTAAACTTCCAGGTTTTGACGTCAGCCCTGGCACACTCTATAGGTTGGATGACACCTCTGTCATTGCTTGAGAGCGTCTGTTTCACTTGCACTGGCACTATGCAGTTTCAGGGTTCGGGTAGGAACCCAGACACAAAAAAAGTCTACAAAATTTGGCTGCTTTACGGCATACATCATATCCCCCTCCTCTCTTTAGAGTAGCATAGCTGAACCAAGGTGAATGAAGTTAGACGCGGTTGTCATGGCTGATGCAACAAAGACAAGGAAGAATGTGAAGGTGTTGTCTGAGGAGACAAAGAAAAGAAAATGGGAGAGCGATAAAACAAGAGCTCGAACAAAGATTAATATTGTTCCGGCTTTCACACGCTGGCGAGAGCTGAAAGAGGAGGAGGGATGCCCGACCGATGGTGACCTGGCGCTGTTACTAGTGTTACCCTCTACTTAGGAGGGGAGTGTATCTATGTTTCCCAGGTTCTATGTTTCCCAGGTTCTATGTTCCCCACTTAACCCTGCTAAAAAGGTTCTATGTTCCCCGCTTACACAAAAAAGGTTCTATGTTTTCCGGGTTCTATGTTCCCCGCTCAACCAAGCGGGAAACATAGAACCCTTTTTGGTTGAGTGGGGAACATAGAACACGGGAAACATAAAACCTTTTTGGGTGGTAAGCGGGGAACATAGAACCCGGGAAACATAGAACCCTGGAAACATAAGGCCCGTTTCCACTGAAGAAGTTCCTGGTACTATTTGGGAGGCAGGAACTACTACAGGAACGTCCTCTCGCCCGGCCCTCTCAACCGCTGTGTCTCCACTGAGAGGGCTGAGTAGGAGGAAGGTTCCTGTAAAGTTACCGGGCTCTGGATGTGACGTAATTGTTGCGCGACCATTTTGACCGGGGCGACGTAGGGATGTAGTTAGCTGTTAGCCGTTAGCGGTATCTGTATTAACTCAATAACTCAATAAATGGTCCGTGAAAAAAATATTTTTTCCAGCAGATGTCTTAGTTACAACATGATTGAGCTAACTGGAGTAGTTTCATGTCGTATCCGACAACGGGAGGCTTTTAACAGATGACGTCCTGATGTTAGCTTTGCTGCTAGTGTTAACGTTAGCTGTTCCTGTCAGCTGCAGCCACTGATGCTTTCTAGACTTTGTGATTTCCCCAAACTGAATAAATACCACACATAGCAACACAAAACTGCTTTGCTAGCTTAATCATGTTGTAACTAAGATATCCGCTGGAAAAAATATTTTTTTCACGGACCGTACATTGAGTTACTGAGTTATTACAGACACCGCTAACGGCTAACGGTTAGCCCAGCTAATCTACGATAACCATAGTAATTACAAAATGTCACATCCCGCCTTGAGTATATCCAGTCAGCACCAAGTAATCCCCAAGCCCAAGCCAGGAGTCTCTCGGGGCCATTCTGAGTACCTACTCCGAGACAGGGACTTGTTTAGCCCCTGTAAAAGTTCCGGAACTCTGTCCTTCGGGGGGTGGTTCCTGCGGTGGAGACACGCACCAACTGCCCCGGCCCCATAAAATTACCCCGAAGTTCCTGCGGTGGAAACGAGCCTAAAGGGATGACCCCAATCATAATAGCGGTGAATGAGAGACTGTGGACAGAGCAGATTGGAATATGGCTTTCTACATGCTGATCACATTTATTGATAAAGTATTGGCTTGGCTGGCAGAGGTTTTATCGCACTTACTGACAGTAACAAGCGTAGTTTTTGTTAACTAGTGTGATCTTCTTAGTGTGAAGTTATATTCCCTTCATCTGCAACCCACTCTCTCTGTTGTTGTCTGACTTCACTCTGTTGAGTTTGTGTGTGTATGTGTGTGTGTGTGTGTGTGTGTGTGTGTGTGTGTGTGTCTGTGCGCGCGCGCGCTGTGAGGAGGAGGTCAGCCCTGACATGCAGAGAGCAACTCATTTCTGAGTTTCTCAAATGAATAAATAAATAAAGCAATCGGCCTAATCATGTATGTACAAAATGCTATAAGGCTACTTTACCTGTTCTGAAGACATGATGATCGCGCATTACATGGCCAGCTTCAGGAAGTTCATCGGTATCGTTGGCTTGTCAACAAATGCACGCGCAGAAAGATTTTTGCGACAGTTGTAACAGACAATACCGTTTTTCGTCTGTCGGGGGACCCCGTGAGGTAAAAAGCGCAATCCTCCATTGTGTTGATGAATGAGAGCTCCATCAGGACCGAGGCCATGGTGGTTAAGGTGGACAGAGCAGCTGACTTTGTTGTTACGTTGAGCTTGCATTCCTGCATCCACGAGCTGTTGGATACTGCTCATCTCACCACATGTTGGAACTATTACATGTCATGGTGGTACAATTTCCCATCAGCGCCTGTATGTGTGAGAGGAAGTGATGTCACAGGCCCAGGCTGAGCCTTGCAGATGGCATTCTGATAGACCAAGGAAGATACTATCTAAATCTCTTGTGCTTGTGTGTGTGTGTGTGTGTGTGTGTGTGTGTGTGTGTGTGTGTGTGCGTGTGCATGTGTGTGTGTGTGTGTGAAGGGGGTTAATAAGACATGTCAACAAAGGCACAGATCGCTTGGTATATTTCCAAACCACCAGCCTCTTTAAGGGCGGTTTTTCTTTTCTCAGTTTTTAGATCTGGGCATTACAAGCAAGTTTTAAATCAAAAGCAGTGGATATTGATCAGAGCAGTGGATTAAAAGCTGCTCTGATCAATATTTTACATTAACAGTGAAAAAATTACAATGTGTAATGTGAAAGGGGTCACTCATAGTGACAGTCCCACAAGGAATTATCACCCAACACCGCACTTCTCAGCTCTACTGAGTGCCTTAAGCTCAGTGGCCATTCTAGCAGATATGGTGCCCTAGACAAGCCTCCCCTGGTATTTCTTCTAGGATTTCTTAAGTCCATGAATTTAATAATCAAATCATTATCATTTTTCTGAAACATCTAATTTAAATTTGATTATAGGATATTCATTCATTTTTTAATGTTGCTAATGTTGGGTATCAGCAGTCTCCTCCCTCTTCCCTCATGTTTCTTGTGTTTTCCCCTCTCCCTAGTGTTTCTTGACTGTCTCTCTCCCCTGTCTGTGTTAGTCTCTCCCTCTCCTGTTCGTTCCCGCCCTCTCTGCCTCCACTGCACACCTGCCGTCAATCAGCCTATCAAGAACTCACCTGCCTGCTCACTATAAAGACTCCAGTTCAACTTCTAATATTCGTCAAATTGTCCGTTTCCCATAGTGGTAACAACTCTGACTCTGAAGAACCTTTGTGAATGTTTTGCTGCCTGTTTTTGCCTTTTTGTCAGATCTCTTCCCCTGACTGCTGTCTCCTATGCTTCAGGTCTCATCTCCAGTCGTAAGCCAGCCTTGCCCTGCTTTGTGTCTGTCCCTGAGACTCTGAGGATCATGTGTTTGGAGGAAAACCCTGACTTCTCTTCTCTGTCCACTCTCTACCCCTTTATTTTTGTAGAGTTTTTGTTTTGTGATATTTTTACTAAGAACATTCCATTAAATTTTTGTTATCTTTTGACTTTTTGTCTCCGAGTCTGAATTGTTGCATTGTGGGTCCTATTCAATACTTAAATATAACAGCTAAAACTTAAAACTTGTGTTTCCTTGCATTGGAAAACAATTTGTGGACTGTGAAAACAAGATGCTTTTCCTCTTATCTTAGTAAGAGTGCTCTCAACCACCAAGAGCAAAACTAAACATTAGTGAATCCCAAAAATCAGTGTATACTAACAAAATATGAACTGTTGTGGAAGTTGTGGATTTTTTCACATAGCTTTTGCTTCCTGTTTTAGCCCCATTGTTTTGGTTTTACAGGCTACATCTGTAAATGGATAGTTTGGATGTTTTGAAATAGGGCTGTATGAGGTACTTATTTATAGTAAGTGTGTTACCTTCAGTACATGGTGGTTGGTACACCTCCCATTTACGAGAAGCATGCAGGAGTACCACCACAGAGGCTCAGCAATGTACTGCTGTGGATGGGGGGTAAAAGCAAAATGTATTTAAGCCACCTAAAAAATCCATATCAGTTTAACTGTCACTATATTTAGAACATTTTCACTGCCTTACCTTGCAGTCAGACAGCCTGTTTCCTTTGAAACTACATTTTCTCAAACTTAGCACTTCTATATGTGGCTAAATTTTGCTGCCAACCTCCATCCAGCAGTAGTCCACATTGCTCAGCTTCCCATTGTGGTACTTCCCTCTGCCTTTCCAAACTGGCGGCATGTTAACTGAAATCTTCTGTAGGTAATACACTGATTATGGATGAGAACTTCATACAACCCTTCTTAGGGTTGTATGAAGTTCTTGGTTCACTCTCACTGCTCTTATCAGCATCATGTCTTCCCGCAGCCAGCAGCTGTTTTTTGCAAAAAGGTCATCCTAAACCTACTGTACACTATCTGCCCAGCACTAAATGGCAGACGGACAAAGTTAGCAGCTAGCTTAAGTATTTAGAAGCTATAGAGTCAGATATTTCTCTTGAGACCAAAAACAGAGAGAGTGAAAACTGGACCTAAATTCACCAGGTGACCAGGAACATTACTCCAAATGCTACTGTCATGTTGCTCTTTGTCTGGTGGATGTTTGAATAGACATCTATTTTAACATTTAACATTTTAGCCATATACTTTTTAAGTATGATTATGTGCGCTGCCCTCAAGGGGCCAAAAAACAATGAATGGAAGTTAATAGTTTGCACTGTTATCCAGTATTTTTTTTATCAACATGGTGCGATTTATCAAATGAATAACTTTTGCTGCCAATAAGACCTTAATATTTTATTTAACATCTTGAGATGTCATATTTTGTTTGGTGACACATTTTTAATTTCTCCTAACAAACTGGGATGAGCTTTTTTTTTCCTTGTAAAAAATTCTATATTTTTTATAGTCACAAATGTGTAATAAAGAATAAAAATATTTATTTCAGTACCTCAACATTGTTGTGCAAAAGAATTACAAAGAATGCAAAATTTGTTCAGTTTATTGTAACTCTGTGGGTTAGAGGTCATTGTTGAAGTTTAAAACTGTTCAAAAGTGTTACTGTCAGCACCTGAACATAGCTGTGCAAAAACAAAAGTGGCTTTTGGCGTCAGTAGTTTGCATCTTGTTGTGCCCAAAGTCAGAGCTGAATTGTGACAAAAAGCTTTTCGCTTCTCTGCACCTACAGCATGCAACAATCTGCAGAATGATCTGAAGCTTTAAGACATGGTGACCTTGAATGAGTGTAAAACCATGGTGAAATCTATTGAGTCTAGGCTATCTGTGTCCAACTGTTTTATCTAATCACTTTACATCACTCAAATATATGTGCTTTTATATACATTTTATTTGTTGTTGAAACCCTGTGTTGCTATTCTTGGACAGTTTCCCTTGTGAGACAGATCTTTGATCTCAGAGGGACAAGCCTGGTTAAATAAAAGATAAATAAATACCTAAAGATGTGTCCACAAAGGAGGACAACATGTCTAAGTTAAGCAAAATGAAGTATAAGATGCAGGACACACAAAATATAATGTCCTCATATCAGGATGCAGGGTTGCAGGAGGATAAGTGGCACTGAAACAAGTCGTTTAATTAAGTAACACATAGAATCACCCTAAATTAACACCTACTGTAAGTAACATTTTCCAATATTATGATATACATGATCATACTTTAATTGATCTTGCAGGTGTAAATGGCACACTTCTATGAGATCTGATCAAGCTGTTGATCCTATCATCAATTATCATCATGCTTATAATTTATATCACAGTTTATGTAGAATATCATTCAACTGTTGAATTGTTATACCCAAAATAGTACCACACATGGGAAGACACAATTATCACTGCCTACAACCCTTTACATTTACATACTGATGAAGTAAATTGGAACTAAATACTGCCACAACAACTCATGTAACAATATTCACAACCTCAAAGGTCCCAGGTGTTTATTTGTTTGTATTTCAAACACATCTCTCTTTGTGTGTAAACTGGTTAAGCACTTAATCACTAGTTTCAGGGGAAGGGAGAGAGGAAATGGAGTGGGACGGTTAAAGTGGATTATTTTGCAAGAGGGAAAAAACTGGGGGTAGAAAAAGGGAAAAAAGGAGAGGGAGGCTGAGCAGCAATCGATGGTTTTTTCCCCCAGAGCTCCACAGGGATTTACGCTGAGTGATCTGAAGCGGCGCCCCGCTGTGCAAACCTGAGTGCTTTGACTCAACATAAAACCATTCAATCACAGAGCACCATGTTCTACTAAAAAGCCCCTTATGAGATCATTACCAAGGATGAACAAACAGGCACTAATGAAAAAGCCAGAGCACTTTGCTTGTGTGGAGGGTATGAAAACCAAGAGGAAAGTTGAAGTCGGAGCTACAGTAACAGATTCATCAGTTTGTATTATGTGTTTTCTTCCTGTTGTGAAGAGGTTAAAGAAGCTCGAAACTGACATCCTGTAATCATATATTTCAGCTGAAAGATCGTAATCATTATTATTTTTTGTTTTAGTGTTTTCACTTAAAGGGGCAGTTTAAGATATGTTTACTCATCGTAGCTGTTCCACTTGCGGTGTGAAAAGAGTGTGTCAAGTCAAAGGAAACTGCCCTGATGTTGTTAGAGTGATGTTACCAGAGTTATTGCACTTTGAGACTTTGAGACCTTGGGGACTACAAATTCACAAAAGAAAGCAGATTCCATTACAGTGTAGGAGATTTGAGTTTTAAAGTAGGGATGTAAATCACTAGTTTCATCAATATACAATATTACATCAATTCTTCTGACAACAATCCGATATTTGCCGATATTACAAAGTCTGCCATGACATGATTTCAATTCTTGTGAAGTCAGGGGCCTGCGATCGATATGAGATGATATCATATGATCATTTAACACAGTCTGTTACAGAAGAAGCTCCACACCATTCTGTTTTGCTTTTGGCCATAAAAATAAAAACAACATATTAATAATGTAAATAATTGTAACTGGTTAAAGGGATAGTGCACCCAGAAATGAAAATTCAGCCATTATCTACTCACCCATATGCCGATGGAGGTCCTGGTGAAGTTTTAGAGTCCTCACATCCCTTGCGGAGATCAGCGGGTGGAGCGGCTAGCACACCTAATGGTAGACGGCGCCCCAGACTAACGTCCAAGAACACAAAATTGAATCCACAGAGTATCTCCATACTGCTCATCCGTAGTGATCCAAGTGTCCTGAAACCACGACATAAAAAGTTGTTTCAAAAAATGTCATATGAACTCTGTTTTTAGCCTCACTGTAGCCTGTAGCTCTGACTGCCTCTCTGTGCTCCGTGCTCACGTGTGCGCGCTCAGGGTGATCGGTGATCTCTGAAGAGCAGCAGTCTCGTCAGTACTGATGTCCAGATTCTCAAGTGCAGGCATCGCCAATTCCCAGTCTGAGCAGCAAAGACTTTCCTCAATGCTTTGCATTTGAAACAACTACACCACCAGGTTTCCAGCGCTCGACTCCGGTATTCTGCGGCTGGCTGAGGGTTAGGCTCATGAGCTGCGGCGGCTGCTTCGTCCAGTAGCCTGAGTTCTGTGCGTATACTCGGGCTCAAACAAATACGGCTCAACAAAGAAATGCTGTTCCTCCTCAATTTCAAAGTCTTCAGACATGTTGGGCTGTCCTTTGCTAAAAGACCGTAGTGCAAATTATCTTTTAGCTCTGTGGTTACTGTTGTCTCTCCCTGCGGTGCACGTGTCACGTGATGTAAACACGGGTGAGCAAAGCTCATGCTTTCGCTGGTCTTGCACACGTGAGCGCGGAGAACAGAGAAGCAGTCAGAGCTACAGGCTACAGTGAGGCTAAAAACAGAGTTCATATGACGTTTTTCGAAACAACTTTTTATGTCGGGGCTGCAGCACACTTGGATCACTATGGATGAACAGTATGGAGATACTTTGTGGATTCAATTTTGTGTTCTTGGACGTTGGTCTGGGGCGCTGTCTGCCATTAGGTGTGCTAGCCGCTCCCCCCGCCGATCTCCGCAAGGGATGTGAGGACTCTAAAACTTCACCAGGACCTCCGTTGGCCTATGGGTGAGTAGATAATGGCTGAATTTTCATTTTTGGTTGCACTATCCCTTTAAGTTCAGTAAAGTTTACTTTAAACTCACTTCACTAAGACACATAAAATAGCAAATGGGGTAAGTTAGCCTTCAGGGCCCTCTGCCAGAGAGACCTTTCTGGAGGAAATCTTTTCATTTTAACCCAAACCATCATCTTTTTCATAAAACTTCAGGTGTATCTGGACTCCAGTCTGCATGTTGAAGTCAATGTCAAAGATTGCTCCAGATGGTTGTTCCATCTGTGTGTGAATGCGCGTGAATTAGTGCTGCACGATTAATCTAATCGCAATCGCAATTGCGATGTCAGGCTGTGTGATTACATAACCGAATAAAAGGCTGCGATTTGTGATTTAATGTAAATAAGTGTTAACGTGTGTGCCTGTGAACGTGACTGCCTCTCCTGTAGTGTGTGGAGTTTGTTGACATCACGCCCACAAGCTATCCTGGTGTGTGCAGCACGTATGGTCAGGTGACCAGCCGGCGTTCAGCAGTGACCAACACAGACGCTGAAGAAGAGCATGAGCACGACCATGAACCGACTGAGTTGGTAGCGAAAAAAACATCTGTTACATGGTGATAGTTTGGATTTAGGTACAGCGACGTTGAACAGAAAGACGTGCTGTGTAAGTGTAAAAGTTAAAGTCGCCACATCCCGCGGCAACACGACCAGTCTATGTCAGCACTTGAGACAACACAGGGAAAGGTAGGAAGAATGCATGCAAGAGAAAGCTAAGCCGAGTAACATTAAAGACAAAGAGACAACTGAAAGCCGCCAGGGCCTCATAAAACAACATGCAAGAACAATTACGCAAACATTTGTAAGTGTCACGGAGAAATCATGGACTCCATAACAAACTATATAATAACAAATGAAAAACTGAGCAACTTTGCTCGGTTTCGGCCCACTTGACATGCTGCTGTGTTGTGCTATGGCGTGCTGGAGTTTGTCATTTACGTAACAACGCCTGAACGCAACACAGGCTTGCTCTGCTGTAGGTACAGTGTCGCGCTGCGCTGCTGTGCGAGCAGTGTATTTGACTGCGCTCAGTCTGTTGATGGTCATTTAGACACTGTCCATAAAATAACTCTGTCAGGTCAGGTCAGAGCCCCCCTAATATAGTGTAGGGGAAACACTGAATCAAGCAAGAAGACTAATGATACCATTTATGTATTATACTGTAATCGCAATCGCAAATCGTGATATTGTCCACTCAAATCGCAATCGCACATTTTTATAAAATCATGCAGCATTAGTGTGAATGCTCACTGAGTAGCAGGTGGCACCATGTATGGGAGCCTCGGCCACCAGTGTGTGAATGGGTGAATGAGACATGTGGTGTCAAAGCACTTTGAGTGGTCAGAAGACTAGAACAGTGCATACAAGGCCATTTACCATTCAAAGGACACCTATTATGCTTTTGGGGGCACAGCTTGAGCTGTCACTGTAGCCTAAATGTTGATAAGTAGGCCTAGTCTATTATAACATTTCAGTTATATTCGGTTATACACAAAAAAATTACCCACTCTAAACGTTTAGAGATTTTTGTACACAAACTCACCCCTTGTGTGTTTGTGTGCGTGTGTGTGTGTGTGTGTGTGTGTGTGTGTGTGTGTGTGTGTGTGAGAGAGAGAGAGAGAGAGAGAGAGAGAGAGAGAGAGAGAGAGAGAGAATGTGTGTGTTATCTGTACAGAAGGTCTATGTGTGTGTGTATGTGTTACCTGTACAGAAGTGTGTGTGCACATTGTGCAGTTACTCATCTTTGCCAGCCAGAAAATGAAGCTATCCAGACTAAAAGTCTTATTTATTTTTGAAGAGTGCACTTTATTTTCCTGGAAAATGTGAGTGTTTCCATTTGTAAAGGAAATGTAGAAGGAAATATTTTGTTTACTTGATTTAATTGATATTTACAAATGTACATTGTTTTTAAAGTAAGAAGAAGCCACTGATTGAGAAAAAAATCTATCCTGTATGGGAAAAAAGCATTGATAATCGTTGTAATCGCAGAATCGTAGTACCCTGAATCGATAATCGAATCAAATTGTGAGATACCTTAGATGGCACACCCCTAATGTCAATAAACTGCAGCTGCTGCTAGTCTAGTGACCCATTGTGCTGTCACTTGACAGTCATTGGTAGTCACCTATCGGTCTTCTTCTGTCCCACTGAAAGTAATTAAGATAACATTAGTTATTAAATCATTACAATCATTACATTATCAATAAATGTTAGAATGAGAATTTAAAAAAAAAAATAAAAGTAGTTACTGCAGCACAATCAAACAGATGCGCAACTCAGAGTATCAGAAGTGTCTCTGACACCAGACTCAGAGCGGACCGGTGGAACTGGAAAATGCATATTTTACATCAATAAAATCTATTTTAACATTAATTTGAGTCACATTGTTGAAAGAATTTAGTCGTCTGTGTTCAAGCAGGAAAATAGCAGGTCTCCATTGTGCGTCGGGCTTTCTATTTACTTGCCGGAGATTTTTTCTTTTTTAATTACTACTTACGTTTTTCAAGTGATTTCCCAAATTTGTTGTTGAGTTGTGATATGCCAATTGCTTTTGGCAAATCTGGCACTCTGCTTTCTGGGGGATGTCGGGGCATATTTTAAAGTGCAACCACACATCTGATGACCTCTTGGACATGTCTGCCAGCTCTGAGTGAGCTCGTTGTCAGTATCGGACTGGTGGGGGTTAGTGTTGCGTTTAAGGCCTCCCCCAAAAAAACGGAAAAAAAGCGCCGAAGCTTCGAATTTTTTTTTTTTTACAATCGAATCCCGTGCCATTGAATGAAGCTTCGAATTTTTTGGGTCAGCCCTACACATGACACACAAGCATTTTGGACTTCCGTTGTCGCGACTCCTATTCTCAGGCTCTGAGACAGAGATACTGCAGCAATGAGCAGTACAAGACATATAATGTGTGTTTTGAACATTAAAGCACATAAATCTATTCCACTAGACCCCAGTATTACATATGGCAAATTTCTCCCAACAGCCATAAAACATACAGTAGACTAACAACATCTCAGCATTTCCCGACCGGAACAGCTCAGTTGAATTTCAGCCTGCATGCACTTTTTTTTTTTTGCCTAATATTGGTGAAACAGAGCGGCTAATATTGCTGTGTTGCTGCAGGAACTTAGCAGAGTGAGATGTCTGTTTGATCTCCGAATGACATTGGTCGCAATTCCCAGATCCAGTTAAGATCTTAGCGCTAAGAGCTTCTTAAGAACGCTCTTAAGCCTCCCGTGAAAGAAAAATGCATTTCCCAGATTCACACTTAGTTTAAGAAGATCTTTCACGGAGAAGGAGTTGTAAGTTCGAGCTGACCCACTCTTAACAGGCTTCTTAGCAACCAAACGTTCACAGATCCAGCCGCGTCAGGCAAATTAATATTACACCCTATATATATCCACCCTCCAAACCTGCGACATTTCACAGATATCAGGCAACTGACAGGTGTAACTGAGCTCAGCTGGAACCTCATCAAGGGACACTCCACCTATATATAATGGCGTTGCCACATCACACGTGTGAGATACCATGACTGCTTTACAGCATATTCTCGCTGCTAACCAAAAGCGTCGCCATATGCAAAGCCAGACCGTATATGTAAATGCATTTGTGCATCAGCAGTTCAGCCCACTCGACGTGCTGTCAGACCGGGCTGTCCAAATGAAGTACCGGCTGCCCCGTGCTGAGATACAATGCCTCATCAACTTAGTGTCTCCGCACATTCATGTCACATTAACTCTTTTACAACTGTCAGCGTGCTGCCTGTGTGTTTTCATAGTTTATACCTGGCGTTTTGTCTGATTCTCAGTGTAGATTAAAATAGTCCATAAATCTGTCACTTTTGTCCTTCCGTGAACTAGTCACGTTAACTTGTCAGTGAAGATTCTCAGTCATCCAGGTCATGATAATCGTAAGTGCTTATATCATAGGCAACGGACTTGCTTGCGTTTCGTGAAGATGTTTCGCCTCTCATCCAAGAAGCTTCTTCAGTTCTAAATAACTGGTACGAAGTTGCAGGCTATAAACCCTGTGTGGGTGGGAACCCTTGCAGAGTTGTAGGGGTCATGTGAGCTCTTAGTTTCAGAGTTGTTAAGGTCACAATGTGAGTCGTTGACCCACCTGGCCACCATGTGAGTCGTTTGGGTCAGGTGGGACCAGGGGTGAATGGGTATGAAGTCGTCTGGGGAGGGATCCCAAGACTGCATTGTAGGTGGGGGATAAGTAGTGTCGTAAGCCACCCCCTCTGTTTAACGCTGGTCATTCCAGCTTGACGTAGATGGCTTCTTTTACTCCTCTTTCAAACCATCTTTCCTCCCTGGCCAAGATGTGCACGTTGCTGTCCTCAAAGGAGTGTCCTTTCTCCTGCAGATGTAAGTGGACAGCCGAGTCTTGACCCGAGGAGCTGGCTCTCCTGTGTTGTTGTGCCATGCGCTTGTGGAGTGGTTGTTTTGTCTCCCAAATGTATAAATCTGTCCATTCCTGGTTGCACTGAATTGCATACATTACATTACTCTGCTTATGTCTGGGTGTTTTGTCCTTGGGGTGGACAAGTTTCTGTCTCAGTGTGTTGCTGGGTTTAAAGTGCACAGGGATGTGGTGTTTGTTGAAAATCCTCCTGAGTTTCTCAGACACTCCAGCGACATAAGGAATGACAATGTTGTTACGTTTTTGTGTCTCTTCCTCCCTGTCTGCTCTGGGTCTTTTGAGGTTTTTGCAAAGGCCCAGTTGGGATAGCCACAGGTTTGAAGTGCTTCCCTGATGTGTTTCTGTTCCTTCACTGTCCCCTCTGTCCTAGTGGGCATGTTTTCAGCCAGATGATTCAGTGTCCTGATAATTCCCAACTTGTGCTCCAGTGGGTGGTGAAAATCAAACAGTAGGTATTGGTCTGTGTGTGTAGGTTTTCTGTACACCTCTATGTTTAGGTTCCTGTCCTGTTGGCTTTACAGTCACATGAGAAGCAAACAATGGCCTCCTGGGTGAAAGCCTGTGGTTGTTGCACCCATCCATCCGCCTCGAATTTTGGCCCCCTTAAGTTAAGTTGTTGTCCAGTGGCATTTCCCCCTTACATCGCCAGGTGCTGTTAAACAATAACTGGAACCATCTGCGTATCATGTAGACATGAAAGGACGGCTTTTTTTGTCGGTGTCTGGCGCTGGAAGTCACTGACCAAGTGCCACTTTTCAATGACTTTGGAGTTAACCATTCAAATCTGCTCTTACCCAGATGAGCTGAATGATGAATCCCACTTGATTATAAGTAAACTATTAGCATTCATTCATAGATCACTTCCTGAATCCTGCATGACGCCAATAATCATCAGTTTAATCAATATTAAAAATGACTGTTAGTTTCAGCCCTAAGGGTCTATCTGAAGCATTTCCAAGGTCTATCTGAAGTATTTCCTGACATACTGTGTGTTTAAACATTACATCAGTGAAACCTCCTGTGTACCCTTAAGCATTTGAACAGAAATGATCTACTCTCTGTTGGGAACCTGTCACTATCGTCAAATTCGTCCTACTTGAGACACAGGCTTGACTCTGCCTACATCAAACAAACCAGGGGGCCCATTACAAATGAGCCTCAACAACTCCCCACCAAACAAATTCTTCTTTCTCTCTGTGGCTCTTGGGACCTGGGAACATGAAACCCGGTACGGTCATATTGAAAGTTCCTCCTGTTAGCACACACAGAAAAACAGTGTTAGGATAATGATGCAATCCATCAAGCAGAAACAGCAACAAGGGGCAGCCCCTATGCAAAGTGATACGGCTGTGTTTAAAGCCCCCATAATACACCTGGTTGTTTCCACAACACAACACTCACATTTGTGAGCCAACAGTTCTTTTTGCACATTGATCTAATGGATCTCAACTCTGACTTGGCTCTGGTGATACTCAAGTAGACTGTGACTGCTCAGTTCAGGCAACATCTTAACTATCAGAGTTATCTTTCATGTTCTTTGTTCTGGCTAAAATTGTTTCTGATATCCAGGATTACATGAACAATTCTTTCATCTTTCCTAATAACATTAGACCTGTCCAAGAATAACCTGAGAACAAACAGCAACTGAAATTTTCATAAGTCAGCTGCAAGTTGTTGTGGACAGGTGACAAAAATGTCCTCAATGCTTGACCAACACTACGTGTCTGTAACACCAAACGCAATACACATGTCACTGGTGGATTAACTAGCCATGCCATGCATAAAGTCCTGCAGTTGCAGACATAAGCAGGGTGGAACCACATGAAACGGCCAGCAACGGCAGCGGAAACTATATCATTGCTCTGCCAGTAAAGAGTTCTTGGTCAGTGTACAGTGTGCCCTGTTTTAGAGCCACATGCACAGATGAAAAGCATAAGAACATTAAAGGGGTTGACCACCTGTCCCAGTCCTCTCTCTCAGGTCTGAATGAGACCACAGGGAGATCCTCTTCCTTCAGCACACCACCTGCTACCACCACCTCCCCTTTAATGTTGGGCAACTCTTTAAAGATCCCACAATGGCACTTTGTAAGAGTGCCCAGTCCAGCATGGAGACTGCTTGCAAAACCATACCACACTGTGCTGTGACTTGCCTTGAAATACAAAGTAATAAAGAGTTTACCATTTTAAAAATTTTGTGTGTTATTCCCAAAATTAACCTCAGTGGGATATTAGACTACCTTGTTGAAAGCGTTTCTGCAAATAACAAGAAATAAAACAAACAGAGTGGAATATCTGTTGCGCAAGTGGACGTGGTTTTGAAGTTGATCATGCCCCACCTTAAGTTACAGTCTAACTTAAGTAATATCAAAGTTTAGACTTTCAGTCTAGGTATTTTGTATTTGAAAACATTTTCCTTCACCCTTCTTATATTAACTAAATATTAACATATTTTGTATATTTAAACCTATAACTATAAATAAATATTTTTTTATGTTAAGCACAAAACCAAAACACTGTGCTAAAATGTGCTATAAAGTTTCATGCAGCTTTGGTGGTTTTTCACTACGAGTGACCACTTTCATATTTCATCACTGTTAATTTAAAAAATATTGATTCTAGCTGCTTTAAAGGCAATATGTGTAACAATTTCAGTTGTTCTTTGAGACAAACAAATTTTGCAGTCAAAAGTGTGTCCTAGCACATGTGTACTTCCATCAGCGTATCTATGTATGTCCATAAGCTCTGATATTCTCATTTACATATACATTGCGACCAGTGTCTCATCATGACGTGCGCCATCTTGAAAATACAGGTATGTACAGGGACATACTTGAGAAATACAGAATCGCCTTTCGCGTTTTTCACTTGTCGGTTTCCGGTTTCCGCCTGCAGGTAGAGTGACGAAAAGCAGCAGCAAGCAGGCTAGTCACAAGTGCAACGTGACCGGCGATTTCATAAAACGAGGGTCAACATCGGGGTAGCCTTTCCCAGGTGGAGAGAGCTGCTGAAGGAGAATCACAGCTAACAGCGGCTAACAGCTGTTAGCAACCAGCTCCGCTAACAGCACCGCTAACAGCTGTTAGCGGCGCTGTTAGCGCTGTTAGTGCTGTTAGCGGCGCTGGTCACTAACAGCTATTAGCGATGCAGTGTTGTGAGGAGAGGGATGAGGTTTGTGAGATTGAGCCACTTGTCAGTTGTCAAAAGACAAGACGTGACTGGTTGGTCCTACATTGTAAACACAGCCAGCACGGTGAGGAGGGGGTTTGTCAACTCGCATCGCGTGTGTCTGTGTAGGAGCCTGAATGAATTCTCATGAAGTATCGGATGACATGGTTTCATCAATGTTATCACAGCTTTTTGGTACACAGCAGCTACCGTTGTTGCAATACACGTTTGAAACAGTGGGGCGCTAGAGTGCACTATCCGTTTGAATGCAAAATACAATCTCAACACTAGATGGGAGAAATTCTTACACAGTGCCCGTTTAAATTACAGTTGGATCAACCTGTAACAGTGGCTCATATACAAGCCCATTCTCATGCCCAACTTGTCAAATACCATCTCTTTGCCAGTGATCTTGGAGTTACATACCATCACACAGAGGCATCCTTCACAGCACTATGATACACACCGGCCAATGGCAATTGTTGACGCAGCGGGCAACACCAGCCCGTTCTCATTCTGAAGTCATCAAATACTGCCATGTGGTCAATGATTTCAACATCAGACACCAAAGCCACATTTAGTGGTTATATAATACACCGCCAGGTGGCGTTAGTTTGTAACACAGCTGGACAAAACCTTTCATTGTGTTATGATAAACTACCAGTCGACTGGACAGCACCTGTCGTGGTGGTATGACACATTTGAAACACTGCCAGTAAGGAGCTGGAAAGTCCCTGTATGGTGGGTTGGAGGGGAGGTTGATGGGTGCAACAAACCCTGGACTTTCACCCGGAAGCCCTGTGTTCACTTCTTGTATGAATATAGAGCCAAACCATTGTGTTTTTTGTAAACCTACCCATGTGATTTTGTTGACATTGAAGGTGATGGTTGTGGCATCCCAGAGCATCAACAGCAGAAGCAGGAGGATGCCTAGCACATAATGTGTAGACGTGACAGTCCACTGCCAAAGCCACAACATGTGACAACATGTTGGCAACAACCGAACTCTTCAAACACCACTGCTTTGTCAGTAAACATCTGTGTCAGATACCAACAGACAAAGGTACCTTTGTAACACCCTGGCACCTACTGTAGTATATGTAGTGAGAAAGTCTTTATAGGGCAGGTGGGAGGGGTGCTGGATAGGTCAAACAAACTCCACATACTGCAGGCTTTCATCAGTGGAATTATTTTAATAATGCAATGTAATGGAATATGTCACATGATGTTACTAAGTTACTAAGAAACACACTTATTCCAGATTCTTTTGTTGCTTACGCTTAAAGAAATAAATGTAAAAAGGTGTTGTATCTACATTGTAGGTTTATTCTGAAAATATTTTATGCATGTAACGAGCAGAAACTGTAAATTTCCTGTGAAAATGGAAGTGTATTTTTAAAAGATAAATACCTAAATATCATAAATTCCTCTTACAAAGCGGCAGTATTTGACGAGTTGGGATGAGAACGGGTTGGATATACTGTATTTTGATTTACTGTACTTGGTTGACAAATGAACCTGCTTTCTCAATATTTAAGCTTTTTTATGATTTTTTTTTAATAAGACAGTTGTACAGATAATCTTTGTTAAAAGTATGTGTGTGCTACAATAACAGCACTGGCAAGTGAGTATATGTCATGAGGCAGAGTACTTTAGCTTTGGGAACCTGATATGTAAGCTGAAGCATCAGTACATGTATGACACGGAGTGTGTAGACTGGGATGAAAATAAAATGCTGGTTGTGCAACTGCAGCTGTTAGAAGTCAGGTCTGTGGTAAAAGAAGAAGAAACATAAACTGTAAGAAGGCAAAGTCTGTTTCATACAAAGATCAGCCTCCCTCTCTGACTCTGTCTGCCTCTCTTTGCTCTAGGCAAACCGTTTCATCTTCTGTACCCACCCAAACAGCCATCCATGACACTTAGAAGTCCATTTAACTCCAATGGAATAATAAAGACCGCAAGTTGGAGCTGATCTCTCCAACAGAAGTAAATTACAGTAATAACGAGCAGCAGAGATTATATAAGATGTCTGATGGATCAGCATATGCCCTTTGATGGAAGTTTATCAAACTGAACACAGCGCAGTGCTATCAGGAAACAGACAGAAAAAGAAAGGAGTTTTATGCCAAGTTGTACTCAGTGTTAAATTTAATGGTACAAGTCAGGAAGGCTGAGTTCCATCAAAGACCACTTGAAACAGCAGGTTGTTATTTTCTGTTTAAATAAAAGACAAACTGATTTCATCATTAAACTTGGCCACAGATTGTTTTTTCTCTGCTTTGGATAAAGAAAAAAAAGCTTCATCTATGCTCCATTCCTCCTACTGCCATGTAGGTCAGTGTCAGTGAATCAGATGTAACATATATTGGGAGAAAAAATGCAGAGCTGCAGCCAGACCCAGACTGGCCATCTGGCAATTTTGGCACCCATCTGAGGAGATAGTCCACTTTGAGCCATTACTCACAGAATGATTTAATAATAGATATTTGTAAAATACTGTGGTATGAATGTGACAGGGTTGTTCACTGAGCACCTTCACGGCATTTCATTGTGAAATCAAAACACTTGGTGTGCTCAGAACAAACTGCAGTCTTAGATCAAATTATTATAGTTCAACTACAGATCTTCATTGCTTTAACTAATAATGTGTTAAAGAAATTGCTGATTAAAGGATTTGATTTTTTTTTTTTGAGTAGTGATGGTGCAAAGTGCAGACTATTTTCTTTGATTTCAATCAGACTAATTAAAATTTAATTTAGTAGCATTATTAGATCACCCCTTAAATTGTGCTCCTAAAACAGATTGGGCCCGTCAGATATGTGTAACATAAGTGCTAGATTTGTATGTAATATTAAAAAAGCAAAAAGTTCCCTCAAAAGAGGGGAGACTTGTTCCCTAGACTTATTTTTAATAATTTTGTAGCAAGACAGATTAGCTCCACCACTAACCATCAAATGATTGTTGACACCCCCACCTGTCATCTGCAGAAGTTCTCTGACGACTCTGCCATAGTCGGCCTCATCACAGATGGGGACGACAGGGAGTACAGAGAACTGAACCAGGACTTTGTTGACTGGTGCCTGAGGAACCACCTTCAGATCAACGCGGGTAAAACCAAAGAGCTGGTGGTGGATTTCCGCAGGCACAGACTCCTCCCCCCAACACCGGTGAACATCCAGGGAAAGGACATTGAGATGGTGACATCTTATAAGTACCTGGGTGTTCATCTTAACAATAAACTGGACTGGACTGATCACATAACAGCACTATACAGGAAAGGCCAAAGCAGACTCTACCTGCTGAGGCGGCTCAGGTCTTTTGGAGTGCAGGGGGCGCTCCTGAAGACCTTTGACACTGTGGTGGCATCAGCCATCTTTTATGGAGTGGTCTGCTGGGGCAGCAGCATCTCGGCTGCAGATAGGAAGAGACTGGACAAGCTGATCAAGAAGGCCAGCTCTGTCATGGGATGCTCTCTAGACTCTGTGCAGGTGGTGGAAGAAAGGAGGATGACAGCCAAGCTGTCATCTCTGAGGACTAACGACTCCCATCCTCTGCAGGAGGAGATAAAAGCTCTGGAGAGCTCCTTCAGCGATAGACTGATTCACCCAAAGTGTGTGAAGGAACGCTATCGCAGGTCCTTCCTGCCTGCTGCTGTCAGGCTACATAACCAGCACTGCTCACAGTAAACTGCACCATGGACACTTTAGGGACACTATGGACACTGGATGGACACCATAATAAGCATAACTGCCCCCCATGTTGTTGTTGTTTATTTGCACATACAATATTCACTTTGCACTAAATATGTTCACTTTAATCCATTGCTCACTTTTTATTCACTGCTCATTATTATTATTATTATTATTTATTGCTGTTTCTTGTATTTTTGTACTCTTTTTGCATGCCTAGTTGGTTTTACGTTTTTAAATTTTGAAATCTTTAATCTGACTCTTTCCCCTTGACTGCTGTAACACTGGAATTTCTCAATTGTGGGATCAATAAAGGTGTATCTTATCTTATCTTTATTAAAGTCAAACCTTTGGAACTGGCTCAACCCAATAGATGTGAAGAAGCTTTAAACATACATAATAATTTTTCTTGCCACTTGGGGTTAGTGTACCATGGTGAAAAAACAAACATTGACAAATTAAAGCTGCAAGCAGCGTTGGGTGGGACCTCGGACTCCCGCCGTTTCTGCCTCCAGCTCATGTAGACAGTTAAAGGAGCAATAAGCGAAATCGTTTCACCGCTAGGTCCACTGTTGTGCACTGCCTGTAGAGCAAAACAAAGTGTGTCATGAGCCACTCCTCCCTCTACCTCTGCTCTCCAACACCCCCCCCAACTCGCCTCATCTGTGCCGGCGAGTACCGCAGCATCTCCACGGACTATCACATTCAGACAGTCCCGGTGTTTCTTCCGCAGGCTCCGCTTCACTCAGCTTCACTCAGCTGTCCAATATACCCGCTGCTTCTTCCCACATTAACCTGAATAACAAACCAGGGCTCGGTGCTCTGGTTGGATCCAAACGGAGAGCTGCTAGCTGGGAAGCTAGTGGAGGCTAACTGGCTGTGTTAGCAGCTGAGTGACGTGGAGCATGAGGAGGAAGCACCGGTTAGCCCCCGCTTTCACTGCAGGCAGATTCACTCGCCACAGGGGCAAGGAAATAAAACCTAAACAACCAACTTAGTTTGGTTTAGTTTAGCAGTTAGCAATGCCTTTCACTCACTCTCGGTCTCTGCTGTGTTTAGCTATTTCCCTGCTTTCCCGTTAGCGTTAGCACTACTCGGCTGCCACGCTAACGCTCCAACTCCAGCTTAGCCGGGAGCAGGGCTCACAGTCTCACGGAGAAGAGTTGGAACGTTAGCATGGTAGTCCATTAGTGCTAACGTCCCCACGCTTCTCCGCCAGGCTCAGTGAGTCGGAGCCTGCTTAAGCGTGGGGACGTTTGCGTTAGCACTAGTCAGCTGTAGGGATGGGAATCGAGAACCGGTTCCTGTTAAGAACCGGTTCCAACTGGTTCAATTCATCGACATCATTAGCCTTTATGCTTAACGATTCCCTTATTGATTCTTTTCATTACGCCGAATCTATGCTCGTCAGTCAGCAGCACGTTCAACAACAAAGAAGACGTAATGGCGGAGAGACAGAAGCGGTCAAAGCTGTGGCTTCACTTCATGCTGTTAATAGCCTCCCTGGAGCTGCTAGCCCACTGTGGAGCCTCGCGCATCCCCGCTCCAGGTACACGGCGGCAGGACGCTGTTGTTGTTAGCCTCACTGGAGCTGCTAGCCCGCTGTGGAACTTCGGTGGATCCCCGCTCCAGGTAGACGGCGGCAGGACGCTGTTGTTGTTAGCCTCCCTGGAGCTGCTAGCCTGCTGTGGAGCCTCGCGCATTCCCGCTCCAGGTACACGGCGGCAGGACACTGTTGTTGTTAGCCTCACTGGAGCTGCTAGCCCGCTGTGGAGCCTCAGCGCGTCCCCGCTCCTGTTGTCGGATTTCATGGGAACACCAAGGATGGTAAGATGAGGGCAGTTGAGTTGATTTGCACGCCATTTGTTCTTATAATATGCTGGGCTAGCTGCGTTAGCTGCCTCACCTGAGTTAGCTGCACTAGCTGCGTGGTGTTGACACACTCAGGCTGTGGGCCGGGATTTATCTCTAGATCACCAGCTAGGAGTAATATTAATGACAACTCATTGTGGCTATTGTTGTGACATAGATAACTGTATGCCAATGCTGGCTTATGACTGTGAAAGCTGCTGTTAGTTTTTGGTGTGGTTAGACGACGTTGAAGCATTTCTATTCAGGAGGAGGTGTGTCGTTAGGAGGCTCCGAGGGGAGAGGGACACGAGCTCAGACGGGAGGGGGTGTGGTGCTTTTTTTCAAATCTTTCTCATCGTCTTTCTAAACTAGACCATGGCTTTAAGGTTCATAATAAAACGTTATGAAAGCAGATGTCTTGGGTTACAAACAACAGGAGGTGATATCATTAATTCACAGGAGGAATCGATAAGGGAATCGATAAAGAATTGGATCGATCGAATAAACAATAAAAAATAATCATTTATAAAAAATAACATTATAGTTTGATTTTTTATGAGCCCATTTTTGTGCGAAGGGACATTACGTTTTTTTAAGGTGCATCAAAGGGTTAATCCTCTGTAGAGGGACTCACTCAATTAACGGCGGTCCTTACGCCAGGGAAGAAGTGGCTCCTCACAGCAGTTCTTAGCGATATGAGGAAAAGTCTCTTTTCCCTCGGTGCCAGAGGTGCAGCTGGGCTTTTTTCTTGGTCACCCAGTGCACTGTCTGGTTTCCTATTGGCCAACGTCGGTCTAATATCCACTTGAGCGCTAGCTGACGGTTAGCACCACAGCTAATACAGTCCAAAGTCCACAAGCACTTTTGTAACCAAAGCGTGGCTGTTAGCCTCAGGTTTGATGAGAGCGTAGCATCAACGCTAATGAAGTCCAATGGCAACACGTGCTAGCTCGACATTAGCGCGGCTACTAGCTTAACATTAGCTGCCGTCTCACACTAAACTCTGACAGTCTTAACACACTGCATTTAACTCACAATAGCAACGGCCATAACTCACTGTGTCTTATAACTTCAATATGACTCTTATTAAAGTTCCTGACTGTCACTCTTTCACCATCAATGTCACTCTCTCATGCCCATTTAAGAAATCTCACGCCGGATGTCCACTGGATCCGTTGCGTGTGCAATTCAGCCCCGGTGCGGACTCGCTCTGCCCTGTGCCGGGCATCAATGTCAGCTGGAATTGGTGGATCGCGAGATGGAGTTTTCATGGGTGTTTTATTTTGTATTTTGAAAATTGACTGGATACTCTCTTTTCTGTGCCTGAATTCCTGTTGGACTCATTTGGTCTGTGCAAATTGACGCACCGTTGCGTGGCGTCCATCAATATTCCATAGTCGCCGAGTCTTTTTTTTTTTTTTTTTTTTCTTTTACGTGCAGCCCATTGTGTGGCTTGACCGTACCGTATACTATTCTCAGAAAGCAGGTTTAGGTCTCGTGGGGCTACCCTGAACTACATGCTACTTCGTCCTTCCCCTAGTCTCCTACACGGTTGCCTATTGGCTTACAAAGTAAATAGCGTGGAAGTCGCCTGTTGTCGATATATTGCTGGTCGGAATTGTACCAAGGTAAGCAAACTGCCAACGAATTTACATTTAACTGTGTTATGAAACCATGTGCCCTGCCTGAATAACTAAAACACACTTATGATGAAAAAAACGTTTTGTTCGATGAGTCTGCTGAATTTCTTGAAGAAAAAAACGAGGCAAGAAAAAGACAGTAATTCTAATAGGCATCCTACTACACAAGAACATGATGAGGTAGGCTAATGTAATGCACTTGTCTATTATCTATTTCTGTATGAAATAACTCCTGAACCCCCCTTGAAATCTTTCTTTTTGTCACAACAGAATATATTACTGGATTTTTTTAAGCGGATGATCAATACCACCATCAGACTGATGAAATAGACCTTGATATGCGCCGTAAAACAAATATTGAGCGTCTATGGACATATGTGCTTAGGCATATAGATATGAATATGTAGACGTACAGTCATTTCTTCTGTGTGCCACATGTGCATATTAACTATTTTAAGGTAAAAAAAAACAAAACGTGCCACCGTGTCCATGTATGTTCACAACCACACACGCGCAAGCAGATATTCACACTCCGGCCCTCTGACCAAAGTTGGCAACCCTGAACTTGTTAGCCCGCCCCCTAACCAATCAGATAACCAAGGAACTTGATGTTGCCTCTTGACTGACTAATTAGAAGTAGACTCAAACAAACAGCAGTAAAGGATGCAAATTAGCAGGTTAGGTTTTAACACCTCTCCACGTGCAAACACCGTACCTTGCAAACCAACTTCTTGCGGTGCATTCACAGTCAATTGTAAATGGCAATACCACGAAAGGAAATAGACACTTAAACACATTTTACCCATTATATGGCTACACAAATAAAACAAGAAAATAGCCTAGGGTTTAGTGAACAAAATAACCCAGGGGGTTACACTAAAATGTACCGGTAGTTGCATTTTATAATCACGTTCACCTTGTGTTTGCTAACTACAATATGTACAATGTACCAATGTACCACAGTTTCTCTGCATCATTTATATGAAATCAAGGTTTCATAGTAAAACACATGTTGCTTCCTGGATCATTATTTATTCTATGCAGTGATGTTGTCGCCTAAGTCTATATTTACTTACTTATTAAATGGTATGCCTTGTGTCTTTTTTACCTATTAGGTGTTGGGGCAATGACCCAGGTTCCAGTTCATCCTGTTTGATACACCATCCAGGCCTGTTTGAATCCGTACACCCCATGGAACATCCACAACATTTACAGGTATGACTATGGACCCCTACGGCACAGAACTGAAGAAGAGTACGTTTTTATGACATGTAATGAGACACAACTTTGTAAACTCAATTCTGAACACTAAGGTTTCATTATACCAAGAAAAACCCACTTAGAAAGAAATGACAAATAAGTTTTTTGTCAAAAGAACTTTATTTTTAGCAAATATAAAAAACAAAAACTACAAAAAAACTTACTAAATAATATACAATAGATAGATATATAAATATAAACACAGCAGCATTTTATCTGCTACACGAATAATGTCCAATTCTTTCCATTCAGGCGTCCATCTCGTCCTGTGTTGTACTACCTATACGCCACAAGTTTCTTGTTCCGGCTGGTCACTGTGTTGGCCTCGTGCTGCCCCTTGACTGAAGTGAGAACATGAAAGGCAACCACTTCCTCCTTTTATGGTCTCTCATACTGGGATGCCAGGTCCCTCGGGATGGTTATTTTGGGGAAGACGAGCCTCATCAGGTCATCTACAGTCTGTAAAATATTGAATTTAAATATTGAGTTCCTTGTGTTTTTAAATCAAGTGCTTCCCTAAATCCACCTTTCTTGTATATATTTCAAGTGTTGCCACAGCTATTTCATATCCTTTATCTGATGTTATTATGTTGGTAATAAAAATGAAATTATTTGAAAATTACTGCATATAGAGTCTGTTTTTACAGCCTTTGCTGAGGGTAAAACTCAACTAAAAGAATACATTTTTGCTCAGATTCCTCTGTAATACCAAAGTCACCAGGGTTACATGTTGAGTCATGAGGGTCTACTAGCTCTGTTTAAGTTTCTCGCTCTTTCTCCTCCAACTCAACACAAGATCTCGTACTTGGTTTGAAACCTATGCCCTTTATAGGTGTTGATGACAGCTGAAAGTCCAAATGAAAGAAAATATGTGTATGTCCATACATATGTATATATATATATATATATATATATATATATATATATATATACATACATGTGTGTGTGTGTGTGTGTGTGCGTGCGCGCGTATGTATGTATAAAAATTGTTTCTTCCTTCTCTAACATCATAACAAAGTCAACGGCATGTGATAATGAGATGCAGAAATATATATTCTGAAGCTTTTGGGAAACATCATTTCAGTACTGTAAAATACTTCCAGGTACTGTATCTCAAACACAAAAACACATGTAATTTCTGTGTTACATACCTTTGCAGGGCCCTGCTGTGATGTAATCTAAAAGACAAAGGAAAATTAAGTATCTTCAACTGATACTGCACCAAATGAAAACAATCAACATTAGGGATGGGTATTGTTAAGATTTTATCGTTTCTACTACTTTTATCGATACTCCTTATAGGTTCTTTTTCTTTTCTAAATAATTGCTTTTTAAAAAATATATTAATTTAAAACAGGATAACTGAATAGTATGTATCATTATCATCTACTAATAGTATTCCTGACATCACAATACTGAGTGAAGTTTAGTTTTTATCAGTCACTGTAAGTCAGTCCTGCTGTCCTCTGTCCTCTGTCCTCTGTCCCGCTCCCTCTCTGCTGATGTGATTCACTGTGTGCAGGTAACATTAGTGCTGGTAGAGAGAGGAGGGGCTGTTCGTCTCAGCCAGCAGCTTACTTTAAAAGTAGCTGCCAAATTTTACTCAAGTGTCAAACTAAGTTAGTCTGCATACACACAGCTGTCATTTTAGCTTATTAGTAATAATTCGCTATTAGCTGAACTAGCGTGCTGTCCAAATTAGCGTGTAAGACATAACCATACCCATTCATAGTCAGCATCTAAAACGCTTAACAGTGTTGTCCCCTCCCTGAAAAATCAGCAGACCAAACATACGTATTCAAACACATACACGCACACAAATACCTCCTCAGCTCTATAACTCAGACTAACTACAATGTTCTGTAATGATATAGTGAACGGCCTCCATTTAACAGAGCTCCAAGTAAAAAAAAAAACACGTACATTTTCCGTAAAACGTATGATAAAAGCCAATTCACACTTACCGAGTACAGCCACAAATTAATATACAAACAATAAGGTCTGATTGCTGCCTGTCAGCTAATCGCTCTAGCTAGCAGCAGTTAGCTGCTCAGATCGGGCATCACAGATAGACATGTTGAAACTTTTGTTAATATGGACATGCTGCATAATGTTAGCTCTGTTAGACTCTCCACAATTGAACTGTTAAATTCATCTTACTGAGACTAGCAGTGTAGCTTACTGTACGCCGCGTAGCAAAAGCATTTCAAAACAATAGCTTTGGTTAGCCAGTTAGCCGAGGCCTACAGCTAAACACTGGGTGTCCAGCCTAACGTTAGCTCCTACAGCCATCTACTCCACACTTCAACACTCAGTAGCAGCTTCCTAGTTTGTTTTTACACAACAAATTCACAACTCATAAAGCATACTTACAGGTTGTGATCATGAATCTCCAGATTTGTCCAACAAGGGGAACTGCCCCGTATTTCAGGAGTAACTGCTGTGAAAATCCAGCAGTAGTCTGTATCTGTAATCTTTGAAGCAGTCCTCAAGAAAATAGAGGGAACACAATAAAATGTCCAGGTTGTATTGTGGAGGAATTGTATCAAATATAAATTCCAAACACTTCTTTATGGGGGTATTTTTGTGTCTTTTTGTTGCAATCATATAAAACTGTTTTGAGAGCATATTTCTTGAACTGCAATCAAAAATCAAGTTTGTAAGTAATAACATGAGATCATTTTGCTTATAAATCAGTCCTCTTTGCTTGCGAGTTAAAAAGTTTTGCTTGCAGATCAGTCCTCTTTGCTTGCAAGTTAAAGTTTTGCTTGCAAGTTCAACTGCACTTAATGGGCGGGGCCTACACTGATGGATGAGAGAAGAGTTTCTATTGGTGGGTTTGACGTGGCTCCAGAGCAGGCTACACCCACAATTCCCTCTCTCCCACTGGAAATGCTCGACAGTCAGCATTACTGCTACATAGAGGCTTTCGGGAGTCCCATGGGAATCAGTTTTGCTATTTGTCACGTGATTGGGACGGGATGGGGAAAAAAGTCAACAGGAGCGGGCGGGACTGGGAATCATAACAATCAGGAGCGGCTCGTGGTGAAATTGGGTGGGAGGGCTAACACATTAGGTCTATGGCCTATACTGATCAATAGTTCAGCTGCAGTAACAGTAATATCACACCGAGCCACAATGCACTACAACAAAACTAGAGAATTAGGTGCTAACTACAAAAATGTTCTGATGCCAAAAGCTCGCTCTCTCTCTCTCTCTCTCTCTCTCTCTCTCACACACACACACACACACACACACACACACTAACTATTTTCCACTGTACACACAGACAGGAAAGGTAAAGAAAGGAAAGGAGTAATGCTCCTTGAATAAGAGGTAAGGGCTTGGGCCTAGGGCTGGGCGGTATGGCCTAAAATCAATATCATGGTATTATTTTGGGGGGATGTGGTGACGGTATGATACCGCGGTATCATCTTCTCTCTTTTTTTTACACCTTAAATAAAACAATTTAAAAAGCCATACAAGCCTAGGATGGAATTTATCATCAGAAGTAAAACCATTGCTAATCCATCTATTATTGTGTATAAAACGTTATATCCTGTAGTATGTATAAATGTTAGAGGGAAGAGGCAAAGATAATGTATTATAACAAGATGGCCCACCTACAATATACCCCCATTGTATGAAATGGTATACATTTCCGGTCTCCTAAGTAGGCGTTGTCCCCCATAGCCCAATCAAAGACAATGGAGAACCACCAATCAAAGACGAGTATCCCCAACCTCACTTGATTATCGTAGAGTAGCTGGGCTAACCGTTAGCCGTTAGCGGTGTCTGTAATAACTCAGTAACTCAATAAACGGTCCGTGAAAAAAATATTTTTTCCAGCGGATATCTTAGTTACAACATGATTGAGCTAGCAAAGCAGTTTTGTGTTGCTTTGTGGTATTTATTCAGTTTTGGGAAATCACGATGTCTAGAAAGCATTAGTTGCTGCAGCTGACAGGGACAGCTAACAGCAGCAGCAAAGCTAACATCAGGACGTCATCTGTTAAAAGCCTCCCGTTGTCGGATTTGACATGAAACTACTCCAGTTAGCTCAATCATGTTGTAACTAAAACATCCGCTGGAAAAAATATTTTTTTAATCCAGTATCTTTGGTGAAACTGCACTGATTTCAGCACCAGAGAGGAGCTATCTGTTGCCCCGGCTCTCGCGGGAGTGTGTTGTTGAGACAGAGACAGGTCTTGAACAAACTAATTTTCTCCTGATTTGTCTGTCTGAAATTTGCCATTTTGGTGTCGGAATGTTCTGAAGATATGTGGCTTGTGATAAATGGGTCCAATATCTGCTTCCGTGACTATGGGGCGAAATAATTGGCCATAATCTGTAATCACGTTCATTTCTCCCACTGAAGTCAAAGGACTCAGGACCTGCTGTTAGTCTCCTAAAGGGGCCTGGTGGTCGCGAACCCCACATGACACTGATACAGGAAACTGACTCGCAGTGGACCGTCTTGGTTTATCCACTGTCTTTGGAAGAGGGAAGAGGGAGGGCCGGCGGCTCCCGGGCCCCCTTCTCCCGCGGGCCTGGGTTTGGTGCTGTCGGCCAAGCCACCTCCATCACGTAGCGAGGGAGGTGCATGAGGCAGGCCGGCCGCCGGGCCCCGTTCTGCCGCCGTAGCCAGAGTACTGCGGTATGAAGGTAACCACAAAAGTAGTACAGCGGCTCATGTTTACTGCGGTATGTTACCGTCACCGCGAATACCGCCCAGCTCTACTTGGGCCTACCTTATTTGAAGAGAAGCTCACATCGACGGCCTTTCTGGGATGCAAACAGGTTAATCACCAAGTCATTTAAGTCCGATGATTTTTGGATGAGGTCCAGCTCGATAAACAGCATTTAAAATAATCCACCTCGTTCAGCATGATGCTAACGCAATTCGCAAGACTCAACGCTCACTCTCCCACTACAGTAACAGCAGGCAGTCCCTCACTGTACTTCCATGCACTGCCATTGGCCAAAAGTCAGTGGCCTGGGCTGAATTAATTTTTCCCCAACTGGACAGTAAATCAAGGGGCCGTGTCACGACACCTGTCACTCACGATGTGACAACAATGATTGGAAGCTGATTCTAGGAGTATTGGCTGTAAAAATCAGCCCATTTAGATAAATCCTGCGTTTTTGTGACTATTTTAGTGCTGTTGCTGCTATAGGTTCCACCAAAAACAATCAGTTCTAAGGTTCAATAACTAATATTTTAATATTTTCTTAAATTTAATAATGTTCTTGTCTTTATTGTAAAAGATAGGCAGGGCTTAGACCTGCTAGCCCATTTATACCAGCCGTCTCTGATAACAATAGTCAAGTTTTTATAAAGTAGTTGAAACTAGCTCCACCTCCAGCAGCTACAACAGTAACATGCTGCTCTAACACTGATGCTTCAGTATTAATAATCTAATGATGTCATATATAATAATATCAGTCAGAGGAACCAAACACTACTTTACTGCAAACTACATTTTTCTCTCTCAGAACTGGTTCTTATTATGTGTTGTCTGACCACAAAAGAAATCCAATGTGTTTATCATTCTGAACAGCTTCAAGGTGGAGTGAATGTTAAAATAATTAGGCAATAAACATCAAAACACAACATTAGATGTCATATTTGGGTTTATATTCAACTAAGGTAGGCGTTGTGTGATCCATGTACTGTATTTTTTTTTTTTTTTTTTACTGTAACTGAAACACAACACAGGAGCGGGATGGGACAGGAGTCATTCTTGTGGAATTGGGACGGGACAGGATTTTTTTTTCTTTTTCATGGGATTGGGATGGGATTATTTTTGTGGGAGTGGGATTGGAAAGGACTGAAAATCCACTCCTGTGTCAACCTAGTGCTACACCCCAGAGCATTGATGGTACTGACCGTTATGCCGTTGAATAGTTCTGCCCTGGCTAAACAAAAGCAATCTGGGTGTGAGGGGTCGTGTATGACCCCTCACCGTTTGACTGCCTGTGTGTGGAGATCTCTCAATGAGGTCTGAGTAGTGTTGTAGGTCAGAACTGACTCAGTGAGTGATTTGTAAACAACTGTTAAAACATTTCTGCGTACATTAAAAGCTCAGCTTTCTTGGCAGAAAGAGGCACTGTTGAGCCTTTTTGTAAATATAGCTGCTGTGGTCAGAGAAGGACAAAGCCCTGTCTATCTCAATGCCCAGGTATCTGAAACCCGCCACCTGCTCCACTACCTGCCCTTTGATCTCCAGTGGTTGGAGCAGTGTGTGGGCAGCATCCCCAGATGTTACTCTCCAGCAGCAGCACAGCTCCTTACTTTTGGAGATGTTCAGTTCAAGTGAGCTCTTCTCAATAAGGGTGATCAGTGAGTCCACCTGCTGGCAATATGCTGCTAGACTGATGGAGTCAGTCAGGTGAGCCACCAAGGCCATGTCTTCTGCGTATTTGAGGAGTGTCATATTGTCCGTGCTGCAGAGTGAGAGTTTTTAAAGTGAGATTGCGTTGTTCTGTGTTTGTCTTGGTTTTCTTCACCTGGTCAGTTTGTTTTGGAGAGGAGGAGACCTTTAAGCATAATTTGGCTCACAGTAAAAACCTCCTGAACGTCTGGATCCAAAATAAGGTAAACACATTAGCAGAGAAAAAGGTGAGCACATGTAGCAGGCGCTGGACGAACGGCCTGTCAGACATACTGATTTGTAACATGTTTTTATGGGTTTGATCACTTGGTCCGTTTGTTTTGGAGAGGAGGAGACCTCTGCTGATGCTGATAATTCAGTAAAAATCTCCTGAACAATCAACACTGAGGGAATTCTAATCAGGAGAAATTTTAGCTGGTTTAAATCTGTAGTGTGCTCTGCAAGATGCCATTAAATTTTACACACTCTTCCTTTAAAATGAAAATGCAATTACATCAGTTTTAAGAAAAGCTAAGAAAATATATATTTAGTAAAATTTATTGTTGAGTCTTCTCACAGTCCCGTCTTGGCTGCGTGATTTATACTATTACATTGTGATGTTTCCTCTGCTGGAGGTGCACATGTGAACCCTGTTCAGATCATCAAAGGAGGTGCAGCCCGTTCCCATGCTTGTTCCTCGGGTCTTGCTATTAAAAATAAGAAGATCAGGTTAAGTGATCAAAGACCCTTGGTTTCTGGGGCTTAAGTGTTGCTCTATTTCATCAAAGGCCAGCAGTCTTTTTAACCTCCACTACCTCAAGGTAATATTAAACTAGCAGGTAATTGAGCTTTGCCTTTCCTGTAAATACTGTACGTGCCTGTTTCAATGGGAACCAAAATGAAAGAGGATATAATGACATGAAATGGCAGCTTCTTTTTTCACATTCCTCCCACCTCCGTCAACAAAGGCACCTGTCTCTTTTATCTGCAAAAAAAACCAAAACAATACAAACAGACTTCAAAAGAATATCCGGCTGACACTTGGTTTTCCTCCAACCAAAGTGTTTATCAGACAGGCATATATCAGGCCAGTCTGGGGCATTGTGTTGCCAGTAACCTGCTTCCTCCAGCCCCTGGTTAATTGTCACGACGTGTGTCCTTCCAAACCACAACTTGGGAGCTATTAGTATTAGCTTCCTGTTGATGACTAATGTATTCCCATGGTGCTGTGTGGCACTTGTTTCAACACAACAGCAGTTAAACACATTTATTCCTTGTTTCTCAGCTGGTTAATAAACCAGATATAAATGAACAAATGAACTCTTTGATGCAAATTTTCTCATGTAACATAATCTCATGCACATTTTGAACTTTTGCTGAAGGCCAACAAAGTTTTCCATGGACAGTGAATGGGCATGCTGTCATACAGTACATGATACAAACACTGTCACTGTAACAGCTCTTACTGAGGCCACCCATATTGCATTTGTGATACCGCATGGTGCTTTTGATGAAATCATTTTCAAACTGACAAATGTTTACCAGATAAAGTTCAATGGAAAGATTTCAGGTGACAACCAGGTAATCAGATGTTCATGTGCTTCTCCAGCCCAAGCTGTTTGCTTCATGTCTGTGGGTTACTGTATCCATCTGCATGCCAGCTAGATCTTGACCAGATGGAAAGGAAAATTTTGGTTTCTCTCTCTCTCTCTCTCTCTCTCTCTCTCTCTCTCTGTATGTCTCTCTCTCTCTCTCTCTCTCTGTCTCTCTCTCTCTCCCTCTCTGTATGTCTCTCTCATTCTTCTGTGTGTATGTGAGAAAGGGTCCAACAATGTGCACTGAAGACAGTCTCCTAAACATAAGGCTAGCATATGTTGCCGTGCTGCAGACTGCTTTGTGTCCAACTCGAGCCTTGCTAGTGTGCACAGCAGCCACATCATACTGTTAAGTCCTGTAACCCCAATCACTTTGTCTGCTCCAGGAACATTCAGTTTAATTTATTGTAGGCTGGTAGAAGGGTGCAGGGTAAATGACCCCATCCCAACACCCATCTCTCTCACCAAGTGCACAAAGTTTGCAAGTGGTGAAGGCTGGGATACATTATGTAGAGCGACAAACTAAGATGCTACAGACGACACTGAAATATAAACAATAATCATATTAATTTTCTGCTCGTAGTTTTTATCCAAGTCCCGGTAGTATGGAAGGATAAAGTTACATAAGTTGGATTCTACCAGGACCTCTACAGTGATAATGATTCCTTCCGTCAGTGCTGGAGTGCCATTGGATGGGCTTGTTGGGGTCAGTATATTTGGGATCAAAGCTAAATTCAGTTTGATTCTGGCTACAAAAGCTGGTGGAAAATTAGGGCAGTGCATGTCACCATGACTCAAGTGAAGAATTCTTTGACAGCCCCACTCTCTAATGCTTGGGGCAATGTTGCACTTGCATATTTGGTATGAAAGGAGGGTAAAAGGCAAAGCTAGACATCAAACAAAGTGCTTATCAGATCATCAAACAGTGTATGGTGTTTGCAGGATTCTAACTTCTCATTCAAGCTCATTATAACTCATAAGGTTCACCGAGAAAACACCTCATGTGCCTTTTGCTAGGTACATTTTCCCCACAAATACTACAACATGCTAATGTTATTAGCACAAGCTTATGAGATTTTACATTGCCTAAAGTAGCCTAGCGGCTAGTGGAGTTTTCCTCTACTCATATGAAGCCAGGAACAAAAGCAACATTTAAAGCCGCTACAAGGAACTTTTAACTGGATATGCAAAAGTCCCTCGTTTCTGCTGATGTCTGTGCATGACCTACAACAGCAAATGAGATCATCGGTGTGAAGATAAGCTATTTCTATATAGTGTATATCCATACCTTTAGGAAACTGTCTCCGGATCCGCCCCAGGTCGCTTCCAGGACGAAGCGATTTACGGCACTCAGACGGCATGCGTCATCTTACCTAGCTGCTTACATTTATAGTGACTTATAAATAGTCGCTATTCCTCCTCCTCGACCCGACATCCGCGGCGAGTTAAAATAGCAGCAATCATCTATAAAAGTTCTGTGAAAGCACTGGACTCACCAACAGTCAGCCACGTCTCAGTCACACAGAGAAAATCCAATCCTCGGGAAGTCAGGAAATCCTTCGGGATAAACGTTTTGTTCGCTAGCGATCTAGCATTTACCAGCCCAATCCTGGCAGGAGCCGACGGGTCCACGGCGTTAGCTGTCCGAGGAGCCACACACAGAGGCCGCAGGTTGCGCAGATTCACCCCGCGCCAGTGGGGACGAGGAGAGAAGGGGCCACGGGGCTGGAACACCTCATCCAGGCCGACGACAGGTACCAGCGAGTGCCGAGAAATAAAGAGGCGAGGCACCGCTCCATACTCAGTCCAAGAAGCCGTGGAAGTGCTTGCCAAACAGGCCTTCAGCCTTACCAGCCGACCGCTGCGTTTACCCCGGCGGCAGTGGCGCTTACACCAGAGAGGTGGAGCTGGTGCGTGGCAGAGGTGAACTGGGATCCCTGATAGGAGTGGGGGCAAAGTTTTCCCGTCTTGTTGTTTCATTCATCCCCAAAACAAACACATGCACGAGCCAGCTAAGCGTCTTTATGACAATACACGCTAGAGCTCATGGGAAATGTAGGCTTCATTCCGGCCACTTTTAAAATGTATCCCACTAAAGATTACTGAATACATGCCCTTAAATGTAATTTGTAACATATTCCATTAGATTACGCAAATTAGGTTACATATTCTAAAAATTTTGGATTACCTTTGAAATACTTCAGAATCATTTTGCTAAGCTGAACTGTCTGGGTTTTATATTTTCATGCCAAAAACACACACCAGTGTCCTTGCTGTGCACCTCTGCTGCCATTACCTTGTAGCAGATGCACTTTTTTTTTTTAGTCTGTTAATAGGAAATGCGCCTCTATGAATTTGACATCCTGTCCTCTCAGCAGGCAAACCTTGCTCTCTGTCCACAGCAAATCTGTTAAATATGCACGTCTGTTACATCAAGCACACAAATGACAAAGACTATTTATCAGCCGTGTGCTCAATTAGAGATGTAACCACTTAAAAGATAGGCAAGTACTTTCAATCTTTCTACATTTGTACTGTTAAACATGTAACACACATTTCATATTGTGATATTACTGGAAATGACATACAGTAAAGCCAACAGCAAATAGTTTGTTATTGGTCATGGTCATTTACCAGAAACTTTCCACTTCCTTCTCCCTCCAGCCAGCTGTCATCTTATTTAGGTTTTTGTAGTGAAATGAGGTGTTGTGGAGATAACTCCTCATGTTAACATCATGAATCAACTCGCCTATTGCGGAGCTTTCAATGCAAGAAACAGGAATAAACAGTAACAGGGCAGTGTTAGAGCAAATAAAACATACTAAATGACGCAATCCCCTTAAACTTAAACTATTTTAAAGATAGTAACCAGTGCTTAATTTGAGCCGGAACATACGAACGTACCAGGATCTTTTCAGAAAAGGCCCTGGTGTGTTCCAGAACTAATTTGCATGGGTCTAGAACTTTTCGCATCTAAAAACTACATACAGTGTTGGCTGATGTGACTAGTGTTGCAGGGTATACTGGTAATGGTAGACTACGGTACTAAAACTCCACAGTAACCTACATATGATAGTTCAAAGTCCAATTGCAAGACGGTGAGTGTCCATGCGCCGTCCCGGCACGCGCTGGTCAATAACGGCACGCGCCGGCCACCTGGCACTCAATATTCTGCTGTAGTGGTTTGTTTTCCAGGCACGTGAGTATCTTTGAGCAGTGAAAGTTATTATTTATTTATTTTTACTTGTTGGCAGTGATTTGTTTTCCACAGAGCTCTACATGCAAGCATTTTACTCGCATTTGCGACAAAAAATAGTTTTGTGCGCACAAATGAAATCATTCAGCATGCTGTGTGAGTACAGATTTCAACCAGCAGCAGAAAGGAAAATCAAATCCTGCCGGTTGTGGGTTGAACGGGGGTCACAGACAGGATGCAACGGTCAAATACGGCGGAGGCTCATAGTGCTCCGCGCCGCAACATAACGGCTTACCAGCGAGTCCGACTCCAGGTCCAGTAATTTCCTCTTCTTGGTGTCATGACTGCCCAGTAGTACCTGGACAACTGAGCCATGGCGGCACACAGGTATGTGGCGTGTCAGAGGAGAAACGAGCCGTTCACATTTCTCTCTGTGGCAGGTAACGGTCCACAAACCTCACCGCATTTTAGGGACTGTTCTTTACTTATGAAGGGACTGTTCTTTACTTGTCAGGGGAGGAGGGTGGCTGGTTGATTTTTATTTCATTTATTTATTTTATTTTGATCCCCCCTATGTTAATCACTGATTGATGTTGTTTTTGAAGTATGAATAAGTCAATAAGTAATTTATTCCATTGAAATATCATTGATGTATTATAGAAAAGTGATTTATCTTTTTATAAATGACAAAAGGCACATCTGCCTCATTTTTGCTGTGGTATCATGATACTACTCAGAACCGTGATACTTTCACTGGTATCGTACCGTGGGTCCCAATTTTGGTACCGTGACAACACTAGATGTCACAACCATTCCATTCAGAGTTGCGCAGTGAGGCAGCTCGGGTGCCGCTTAAAAAAGTGTTCCCCCACTTTTGGGAGTGGGGGATCACTGCTCTCTCAGAGGCCCAAAGTATTCCCCTACTTCTAATTTTACAAATTAAGCACTGATAGTAACTGTATTCAGAATTCCACCAATTTAAACTGTAACTGTAACAGAGTAGTTACTCATATTTCGTATTTTGAATACATGACTAAGTTACTTATTCCATTACTCCCCAAACATGCTTATACTAGACATGTTTTCCCTTCCTATGCCTATGGCATTTTACATTGCATAAGTTAGTCTAATGGCTAGTGGACCCTCTACGCAAGAGCCAGGATAAATCATACACAAGATTTGAAATGCTATTTTGTTGAGGGATTATGGATTTCACAATTTATTTTTTCCTATCTGTGAAATAAATGTAAATAATAGCTTTGTTTTCTGGGAGGACAATGGTATATGGCTTACAAAAATTAACAGAAGGTCTGCATCTGCACGACGTGTAGTTACATTTCTTAGGAGGTGCACATCAGACTATATTGTAGGTACATGTCAATGCAGAGTCTATGCCATAGGTTTGGTGTACAAATCCTGCATAAGATATTGAACTCCCACAAGATGCAGTAGCACTGCCATTGACTGTGCACAAAAATCTCTAGACAAGGGCAAGCAAACAAATTGTTTTCCTATGAAAACATATTGCATATCAATAATGACAACAATTAGGTGATAGATTTAGCATTTGACCAAACTCCATAAATCATATAAAATATCTGAACTAGGCTCCATATGCCTCCTCTGCACTAATGATCTGCACCTTATTTCTGTCTGAGCATTTAAACACTTTAACATAAAACATACCTGTCCCTGTCTTTCAGCTGTGTCACCGTTGCTGGCCTCCTCTACACTGTCTCTGTCTACTTCTCAATGTCTACTGCCAGCTGGCTGGGAAGTCAAGTCGTGCTCTGTGTGGTTTGGTAAATATTCCATACAGCTCTTTGGCCACACTTCCCTTAAAGTATATCTGGTGACTTCACAGCACTAATCAGATATCCTTTGAAGCTTTACTCATCTCACTTTGTAGCCGACAACAAATAGCATGCACTTTTATTACTTGCTAGACATTATGTATTTTTCCCCTAATCCTTTCAAGTTTGTCCTCAGCAGCACTGTATGTGCTATGATCTGTCTCTTGCTCCCTCCCTATCCCTCATCCCTCTCTCTTTCTATCTAATCCCAGACGAAAGGGAGTTGGACACTCGTTCCAAAAGTTGGATTTGTAAACAGCTTGAACCACATCTAAGGGAGAGACGGAATTAGCAAGAAAACACCAACTCAGAGGCGAGAAAGGAAGAGAGAAAAGTATCATATTGTTCAATATTCAGGCCCAGAAATTCTGTAATGCAAGTCCCAAGAGGTTACTGAAGACAGAAAAGTACATTTTCAACAGGGGTTAGTCCGAAGGAAACCTTGGAGCTGTGCACAGTTTCTATCCTCACTTGAGAAGTGTTGTTTATTCTCTGGTACCCTGAAAAATTATCAAAGGTAATTTGACGGCTTTTAGTCCCATGGGGAGATTAATAACTGACATGAACAATAATGACCAAAAATGAGGAAGCATTCTTTCGATGTGGAAAGAACTCTAACCACAACGTGGCCCATAGTGACCATCTCAGCACTTTCAGGTTTAAAACTGTCTCTTTCATGTGGGTGATGTGTCCTGCCTGCTTCTCCAGGAGACGCCAGCAAGGCACCATGGTCCGATTAGGGAGCTGCTGGCAAACAATACTAGGGCCCAGTGCCATCTCCAGCTGCTTCCTCTCCACAAAGGCCCTCACTGAAGTGGATTGTACTTATTTATTCCTCTTTTATAAGGCTGACATGAAAGACAGAGCTGTTTATGTGTGTTTATTATGACTTGGGTTTGCAATGGGAACCTTAAGGAAGACTCCCTCAGAGAATCAAAGTGCTGGTGTGTGTTTGATGCCAAACCCAAGTAGTTTTGAATGCTAGGATCGGCTGGTTACTCTGGGTTCACTGATTCTGCTGACATTTAGACATGATGTAGCATGACCTCAGCTTCTCCTCAGTAGCATACAGTTAGCTCCATCTCCTCTTCTCAGCAGATTTGGGAAATAACTAATGCTAAAGGCAAGGTGGCAGACGGAGCTCTCTTAACCTGAAAGTGACGATGTTTCTGTCGTTGTTGCACCAAGTTCCTCTGCACTCACTCTGAAAACTTGGCCATATCCCATGTGCAGCCCTGTGGGGAATGGCAAAGCCTCACGTCTGCAGCCGATTAGGGAGAGAGATTAAGGCCTGCCAGGAGAGACCGGGCCATGGTGGAGGTGTGGGTACTGGTTGAGATGGAATGAATAAAAGACGAGTTCAAACCAAATCAGGCCTGCTGGGCTTATCCACCATCAACTGCAGAGCGGTTGGAGCTTCCTGATAAAGATGCAAGGAATCACGTTGAGAAAAAAAAAGGGGGGGGGGGGGATAAAACGTTGAACCATTAAGTTTACATAGGTTTCAACCCCCACTACCGACTGTTCACATGCTATCCAAAATCTGCACGCCTTTTTTTTTCTTTTACCTTCATCTCATCTCTCACTCGATGTGATGGCCGCTTTGATTCCAGAATCATGCTGGTGCTTTAAGCTCTCAACCAACTGAGGGAGAGTTTTCTGTCCTTATTGTAATTTACAGTATGATACTTCTCTGCATATATTCATTCCCTGATGAGAGAAAACTGTCTAATCCATTTATTCATTAGTCACACTACTGACAGTTTCTTTTGGTTTCAATAACATCTTCATCTGGAACCCTTTTCATCTTGGTTTTATAAAGAAAATGTTCTTAAAAATGTATGTTTTCTTATGCAAAACCTTCAGTATATTTTACTAACGTTACTGGATAACTGTTATCACCAGTGGGCACACAAGCTTGTAGGGTAGGGTATCTTTTGAGGTAATACCTTTTTTACACAATTCAAGATGGACAAGGTACACACAAACATGCTTAGGAATCATTTATGTTCAACAATAGATACATATACAGACATGGAGGGAGCCCTCTGTCAGTACTCTGCATTCATTTTGTCTGTAATTGTAAACGTTTTCTGAAAGCTTACAGATATGAACAAAACAAAGCAGTACCAGCGCAGATCGTTGAGGCAGTGCAGCTTAGTTCAAGTCAATGAAGACATTTAAAAAATGGTGGAATGGAATGAATAATATTGTGAAAAGAGTTATCCATCCACATGTCACAGTGTATAGCCTGTCCTCACAGACCAACGCCATCTACACTGCTGCCTCTCTTAAAAGGTACATGCGACCTCCTTCACCATCACCTTGTTATTGTGTGAAACTGTTGACTCCGCCCTCTAGCGCCATCCATTGGATGTAACTATGCCATCATTAAGGACACATGGAGGTATGAGGACAGTGACATTAACATTTGAAAGGGATGTATCTATTTTGTACGTAAAGAGAGTATAATATGGCTGTTGAACTAAATCAGAGGATTGACACATGCAAAAAAAAAATTACCAAAGATTTACATTTTACTGAAATCATATTATATGATTTCATGTAACAAATAAACTGATTGATGTACTACCTACCCTGACCTTACTCATTAACTTATCATCTCTTTGTGAAGCAGTGCTAATAAGTGAAACCTCCTGCTGTAAGTTCAAGGGATAATTCATTGTTTTTTTGTTTTTTTCAAGTGGGGCTGTATGGGGTACTTATCTAGAGTCAGTGTATTACAAACAGTAGATGTCAGCCAGTACACTGTCAGTTTGGAGAAGCAGGCTGGAGTCTGACAAAGAAGCTAAGCACAGTACTGCTGTGTGGGGGTCAGCAACAAAATGTATTTTTGCCACTGAAAAAAAAAGAAAAAATTCAGTATTAGTTCAAGTGTACGCTATATTTACAATATTTCCACTGCTTTACCCAAATGTCAGACAGTGATCTCCAACTGGAAAATGAAACCGTTATTCATTGCTGAACACAGGAGCTGCTGATTTACCGCTGCCTCAATCATTTTTTAAATTTTTTTTTTTGTGCTTTTAGGTCGCATTCACCAAAGTCATACACAAACTAACTAGCTGATGGAAGGAACAGTAGACCAGCAGCTCCCATGGTCAATGAAATTACTGTTTATGTCAGTGGAGTCTGGTGTCTTTGACTAGAGCATAGATGGGGAAGTGAAGCCATTGATGGCATTCCCATTAGAATGGGCTGTCTGACAGTAAGGTAAAGTAGTGAACATATTCTCAATATAGCATACACCTAAACAGATATTGAACTTTTAAGGTGGTTGTTGCTGACCGCTATCCACAGCAGCCCATTACTTTGCTTCTGCATGGCACTCCAACCTGCTTCTTCAAACTGGGGGCGTGCCGATTGACTCTGGATAAGTACCCTACACAACCCCACTTAAAAAAATCCAAACTATCCCTTTAAGCTGGATCAAACCTACACATTCTTGGCCCTTTCATTGCACATGCTTACCTCTAATGTTATTACCTCATGCAACAAACTGATGATACCCATGACAACATATCAAAGGCCTGATAAAGTTATTTTTACTGTACTGCTGAATTGGATGCTTCTGGATTTGTCCTTTTTCTTTGTTTCATTCTGAAAATACCTAGGCTTGTACTTAAAGGCACTGGCAATATGATGACAGATACATTTTATATTATGTGGATGTTTTAGAAGATTTCAGAGGGTGTGTATACCTTGGTAATGTTTTTTAATTAATACTGGAATGAAATACACCTGTTTTAAGCTGTGATTATGTGGTTGAAAATATCCCAAAGTCTCTAATATCTTCCAGTAATTCCAATTCTCCAGTCAGTCAGTCTCTTTTTGAATCAGCTCTACCATCTAGTGGTTACATCTCAAACATATTAGCTTTCCTTAAAATGTACCCACCTAATCCACAATGCAAGAGTCTTCAAACACAGAACATAAAATAGTACTGGTAAAATAGTCATGGTAGTTGCTTCTGTGGTAACACAAATATCTCCAAGCCAATCATTTGAAGTTCATCCATACTGTGCTAATGATGTTAATAAGGCTAATGACAAAGACGATCCTCTGTTCCCCTTTCATGTCAGCCACGAAACAAGAACAACATCTCCCTTCCTTAGGACAGTATTGAATGGATTTTGGCTTCAGAGGGTAGCTCAATTCACTTTGAAAATCTTGGCTTTTTTATCATGAGAGAGGAGGCGACTGGAGCAAGTGAGAGAAAGCGGGAAAAGGATTGTTTGGAGTCAGAAACACATTTCAAAGGCTTCCCCAAAAACAGCCTGCGAAATCTGAGATGAAACTAGCTAATAAAGCGCCACACGGCAATAAATAATGCAACAAGAGGAAACAACATGAAAGATCTTTTCATCTCCATATAGAGAGGGAAAGGGAAAAGAAGCAATGAGAATGTGTATGCTCAGTTCTGTAGTCAATACAATAGTTTGTTGGACTTTCCTTTGAAACTTTGGAACATTCGGTCAAGAGGGGAAATGTATTTCTGGTTTACAGTCTTGATGGTTTGCTCATTTAATGTCACAAAAATGAGAAAGTAAACAACATGCTTTCATATGCTGGGGACATGAGAAACATCGTGACCTCTGAGAATTTCCCTCTCTTCTCTATGTAATATGGCAAAAACTGGTCTTCATGCACTTTCTCTTCTGGTCATTTTTTTATTGTTTAAGTTGTAAGATAAAGGTTGAATTTGTTGTGCTTCCTTACCCCTTTTTTCATCAATCAGTGTGTGTAGAATACTACTGTTTCCTTCAGTTAGAACTAGAATATGTTTCTACCCCTACTGCAGTCCTTCTCCCTGCTTTAGCTGAAAAAAATAGAGCCAATTCTAATGACTCAGTACAATCAACAGGCCAAAAAATCCCCTTGCACCCACCCGAAATAGTTCTGTCCACCAGCTGACAGCCAAGGACAGAGATCAAACCAACCACAGACAGGGGGGTCAAATCAAGAGCAACAAAAGGGTTTCCTCCCCCTAATCTCTGTTAAATTAGAGTAGACGTGCGTAGTGGTCTGGGCTTCCTGGACAGGATAAAGGGGCTTGAGTAGTGACTGGAAGTGGACTGTGTTATGATATTATTAATAAAGGCAGCATTGAGGAAGGACAAGTGTTACAGCTGTCTGTGATTCTAGAGTAGTGTTTGCGTGCATGTGTTAGCATATGAAAGTGAGAGAGAGAAAGAGAGAGAGAGAGAAAGAAAGAGAGAGAGAGGGAGGAGGTAGAGAGAGACAGAGACAGAGAGAGGGAGGGAGGAGGTAGAGAGTGAGAGAGAGAGAGAGAGAGAGAGAGAGAGAGAGAGAGAGAGGAGGCAGTTGTACAGTTGTGTGACACTGACATCTTGTGGCCAGATCTGTGAATTGAGCTACCTCAGGTTGGACCATAAAAGGCAGTTAACTCTTTTTACATTTCTATTTTCCTAAGCACACTGCTGTAATCAGACAACTAATCAACACCACAATAAACATAATTCACCACACAACCGTGAACCGAAACATTCACAAATACATGTCGATAGATAATCCTCTAACTTCTGGGTCTTCAACATGGGGTCCGCAACCCCTGGGGCAGGCATATCCAAAGCCCATCCTGGGGGCCAACTGTGGCCCATGGACTGATCTAAAATGCCCGCTGGCTTGTTGTTCAAAATATATTGAATATATCTATAATGTGTGGTGGGCCACACATCACTGGTTAAGTTCAATTAAAGTGCATTTTTTCTACTCACCTCACCATGGCAGGACTATCATACAGTTTGTAGACATGCACCAAGAGGAACTATACAGGCGGAGCTTGCGCACTTTCATAAACAGACTGTAAACGGGCAAATGAACAATTAGCCAAACAACAGATATTTCCTGCTAGGTAGCAGAGATGGCCACAGCAAAAAAAGTGTAGAGTCGACTGCAAGGGCTGCCACTCAGGAGCACTGGAAAGTTGAATACTTTGCCACTGAAAGATGAAACAGTTGCATTTGTCTCATTTATACAGGATTTTTTTTAATGACCCGTATGATGCGAGAAGTTGCTGGCACTCCAGGTATTTTCACATTATCTAATCTGGCCCCAATTCAAAAATGTTTGGCCACCCCTGCCTTAGGGGGTCCTTAGAGTTACTGCATGGGGGCCACCAAATTATGGTTTGATTTATTTAAAAAATAAATAAATTAGGTCTAAAAAATACACATACATATGAATCTAACATATTATTAGCAAAGATAAATCACCCTAAGCATAAGCCCTTTTTAAATGGGAATTGTGCAAATTTGCAGGAAAGCCCAATCAGTCTTCTTTCAGCATTGGCAGTATAAAAACAAAATCGGGGAATGCAGAAAAATGCCGCCTGCCTACTTATACAGAATGCGCCTTTTTCGGGGCAATGGGGGGCGTGAGCAAGTAACAAAACGTGTGGCTCGGTGTGTGACCTAAACAGTGACGTACTCCGAGGGAAGCCGCGGCTAGTCAGTCCTTTGGCGATTCTCTCATAAGTTGGCCCGTCCTTTACCGTCCCTGTCATTTGATGGTTAATGGCCTCTTCATTTGCGAGGACAAGGAGGGCGCGTATTTCCTTGTCTCTTCAGTTGCTCATCTCTACAGTGTCTGTCAGGTTTGTGTTTCCCTCTTGCTACTAGCTGCTCGCTAATTCTTGTTATCAACTGTTTCCTGTTTATCCACTGCCAGTGGGTTGCACATGCGACATCATCAACAGCTCCTCCCACAAGTCATCAAGAGCCCCTCCCATGGCCAAAAAGGTTCCGTCAATATGACTATCTTACCAGGCGGAAAATTGGGCACCTTGGATCAAGTCGCCAATCCGGCTCTGTGTGTCTAAACGCTCGCAGCTTGCTGGCAAAATGGCCCAACATTCGCCGAAAATCTGGCAGTATAAAAGGGGCTATAGAAAAACCCAATTAATTTACAGTACACAACAAGAAAGATAGGCTAACTGTTACCCATGACTCCTTGTGCAATCATGTTAGCTAGCCAAGGGCGTAGGAACCGGGGGGGATGGGGGGGACGTGTCCCCTCCAATATTGGAGACAGGCGCATTTGTCCCACCCAAAAATTATACCACGGAAGAGAAAAATATTTGATTTTGAAATCTTTAACTCACTTGCTTTTATTTTGAAAGCGCAACACAGAGTCATGTCACTGGCCCGCACCCCCCCCCCCCCCCACCGTCACCGATCTGAGTGTTTGGGAGGCAGGAGTTGGGACACAGCTGCCTGCAGGCGACAGAGGTTAAAGATGAAACAACAGCAGCTCAGTTTAAGCGCTTTCTTTCTTATGGGAAAGAAAAGAAAGAAAGGAAATGTGAGTTGGTAATAATTTTGTCCAGGAGGATAATCATTTTTTCTGTCTCAACCTGTTGATGTTAAGCTGACGTTGTGATTCAACATCTAACTTGTACAATCTTGCTAGGTAAACTTTAACGTTGTTACTATTAACGTAACTAGCTAGTTGGCTGGCAAAAATATGATGGACTTTCCAATTATGGAAAAAAGCGATTTGACACTAAATATTTAAGGTATTTGTGTCTGTTGTTACAATAGAATAATATAAATAATATAAATTTGAAGTTAACTTTGTTGGTAAAATGACACATTCTGAACCACTTCAGGGCTAAAATGAGCTTTTCTTTGTTTAAAAAAAAATTATGATGCTAAAGGTTTAAAAAAGCAGCCTTTTCATTACTTGGGGCATTTTGTTTTTGAAAGTTTTATAACACATAAAACATAACATACATAATTTGAACATAAGAAAGTAGAGATAAGTAGCCAACTAGTGTAAAATAACATGACGTAGTATTGTAATGGAACCAGAAAGGAGACCAGGTGAGGACTGATGTCAAGTTGCTGCCTGTGCAATGCCAGTTTCCTCTGAATCCCCCTTTAAATTTATTTTCAAGCAGCTTTTCAGTTCTGTGATGTCAGTAGAAGGGACCTATCTCTCTGACTTCTGAGTATATGTGAAAATACAGAAACACACCCCATACAGTTACTGCTGATAGATTCATTGATGCCTCCTGCACTCAGCTGCACTAGAACACCGAGAGAGTAACATATAACAGTAGATATTTTACAAGATTTCACAAAAAAGGGGAACAATGGGATTGCTTGCTTGTAGTAAGTGCAGTCTCGTCGTCGCATTTTGTGACATTGTGACTTTTTTCCTTTTAGGGTGTTCAGAGCAGGGGCAGACACCTGAGAGACACTGAAATCAGAGGACAGAGGACAGAGCCATATCAGCCACACCCAAAATTCAAAGACACTCAAGTTCTGTCTAACAGACATCTCTCTTTCCAAGAGGTGGTACAAGGACTTTCCCTGGCTACATTATGATACAGTGCAGAAGGGGGGTTTGTCTTTGTATTGCAAGACAATTTACCAGGACAAACTCACACCATTTGCTGTAAAATCAGAGCCCACCTTTATCACTTCTGGATTTCAAAATTGGAAAAAAGCTATCGAAAAATTTAAAGCACATTAAAATGGTCATACACACCATCATGCTGTCTCTGTGACTGCACAAGAAGCAGACGACAGGCACTGTATGGGGAAAATTGTGAGTTCAATCAAATATTTGGCACGACAGGGACAGGCCCTGAGAGGACATGAGGATGAAAACAGTAATTTGTATCAACTCTTGAAAGACAAGGCACAGGATGATGTCCTTTTAGCCAAATGGTTGCAAAGGTCCCAGAAAGAGTACATCAGTCCACAGATCCAGAATGAAATTCTGTCTATAATGAGCAACAATATTGTTAGTGGAATAGCTGATACAATCAGACATCTACCAGTTCTTCAGTATGCAGTTATTATGGATGGAACACAAGACATTTCTGGGCAAAGACAAGAAAGCATTTGCCTGCGTTATAGTGACCTGAAGCCCCATGAAGAGTTCATTGGTTTGTATTCTGTTTCTGAAACAACAGGGAAAAGCCTTGCTGGAGTAGTTAAAGATATGTTGCTGAGATTAAACTTACCAAGGCATGGTTTACGAGGTCAAACTTATGATGGGCCAGCTAACATGTCTGGGAAGCATGCTGATGCACAGGCACTGATAAAACAAGAGCAGCCACTAGCACTTTACGTTCATGATGGAGCCCACTGTACTAATTTAATGGCACAGAAAACATGCTTAGCCTCTGTTCTGATCAGAGACTCATTGGATTGGGTCAACCAGCTTGGAGTCCTTTTGTCTCATTCAGGGAAGTTTAAGGCCATCCATGCAGCTATAGCACATGCAGAGAATCCATCGTGCACTGCAATAAAACCCCTCTGTCGCACAAAATGTGGCAAAGCCATCACAGCTGTTTTGTCACAGTATGGGTCAGCGCTGGCTAGCTTGCAGGAGATGGCTTATACTGCATCCCAGTGATATCAAAGGTTATTGAGAAATGGGTTGTGAAACAATTAATTGATCATTTGAATATGTGCAGTTCTCTTCTGCATCCAATGCAGTTTGGTTTTTGGGCTCACCATTCAACAGAATCAGCCATCAGTGTCTTCTTAGAAAAGGTTAAAAACTGTCTTGATAAAAGTGCCTGTGTAGGAGCCGTCTTTCTGGATTTGAAAAAGGCTTTCGACACAGTAGATCTTCAGAGTGAAGGCCTTTTACTTTTCTTAGCATGCTACATTATGGATGAAATGAAATCATATCTGTCTGAACGAAAGCAATATGTTTCTGTTGATGAGATCAGATCATCTGATCTTGAGTGTACAGTGGGAGTTCCACAGTGATCCCATACTTTTTTCTTTATATATTAATGATTTGCCAAATGTCTGTAAGACTGTGGATATTGTGATGTACACAGATGATGCAGTGATCCTGACTAAAGCTAAAAGTCCACAAGAGGCCTCTAACATTCTGACTTCAGCACTGATCCCTCTACAGAAATGGCTCACCAACTCATGTCTGATGTTAAACACCAAAAAGACTGTCTGTGTGATGTTTTCGGAAAAAAAAAAATTGACATCAGCCATTCTGGTATTTTCTTAAAGGGTGAAGAGCATGAACTCGTAAATGAATTCAAATATCTAGGTGTCATTCTAGACCCAACTCTGTCTTTCAAAAATCATGTGAAGAAAGTCATAAGAACAGTCAAATTCAACTTGAGGAATTTTAAACAAATAAGATCATCACTAACTGAAGAAGCAGCGAGAATGTTCATGCACTCTATGATCTTCTCACATATTGAGTACTGCTTCACAAACTGGTCACTCACAAGCAGAACAGTACTCAAACCTATTGAATCTCTTTATAAAAAAACTTTGAAGATCTTCGATAAAAAACCCTTATCATCACTGCAACATCCTAGTGCGCCACAATCTCCTGAGCTTCGACAATTTTACTACCTTCAAACTTGCATGTTCCGTATATAAGAGATTGCTCCAGCTTTCCCGTCTTTAAAAAGCATTTAAAAGACTGGCTCAAGCACAACCAGACCTGTAACCATTGTTGCACCTTTGTAATTATGTGCATTAACATGGGCAAACTAGCACTTTAGTACGAATACTACACCGCTTTAAAATTATACTCCCTCTTTCCATTCCATCTCCAGCATCTTCATCATCCTCTAAGAATTAATGTACTGGTCTCTGCATTGCTGCAACCCCATTTTTCATATTCACCCCTAACAGATTTCTCCCTAGTCTAATTTTATTTAACTGAAATCGTGGTAACTCAACTTTTTATATCAATAACTGAGCACTGCAGCACTTTACAACATTACTCATACCCATACTCCCATAAATTATGACTATAATCATGAACAGGTTTTGCATAGCTCTGCCTCACTTTTTACAACACATTAAAATCATGTTGCACTGTATTATACTGCACTAAATGTATTGGTCACACTTGTATTTTCTGTTTTGCACTAGAACGATTGTCCTTGTTTTGTATTACTGTCTGTTTTGATGTCGTTCTGTAGTGTTATATGGTTGTCCTTGATTACCTGTTTTTGTCTGATGGATTTTAATGACTTTGAGGTTTTTTAACACCATGCCGGAGGACCACAGTTGTGAATTAGCCTTTGGCTAGAACTGACACATTTACAGAAATATCCATAGCCTAATGTGCACTGTCCTCCTTCTAAATAAATACATAAATAAATAAATCTACTGCTAACGGCCTGCTAGGGCAGTTTAGGAAAGGCAAAACAGTTTTGGGTCTCATCCTTGCCTCACCAATGATTTGTGAGCTAGAATGCCTGAACATCTCTTTTTAGAAGATAACTGAAAGCATTGCTGGCATGAGGGCTGCTGCTGAAGTTGTTAGGACCTCACTCAAGGTCAAAAGAGATGAGGCAAGTTTCAAAACTCCGTTTGAAGAGGCGACGGCTGTGGTTCAGTCTTTAGGCCCATTACCATTCCACAGACCAGACCGCCCCAAAACGCTTCATTGAAGGAGCTGAGGCACATCAGCCTAAAAGTGCCAAGGACCACTACAGAGGTGAATTCTTTAAAGTCCTGGATGATGTAGATGCACTGCTCAGTGAGCTATTTAACCAGGATGACTTGCTAACTTTGCAAAAGTTGGAAGCGACACTTCTGAGTGGAGAGATTGATGCTGCAGTCATTGAGAAATACCCAGAGTTGAACAGAGAGTCACTTTCAGTGCAGCTTTCTATGTTTTGCCTGAACTACTCATTTAGCAACAGTGCAGGGGCTGCAGGGATCATTCGTGGATTGCCTGTAGAGGTACGTAGACTATTTGGGCAAGTCCCTTGGACCCTTGTCCAGTTGCTTTTGGTAGTCCTTGTTTCATCCTCATACTGAATGCAGGACTACAACTACACAGGAATTGATATTTACCAGTTCATTACATCCATTCTAATGTCTTTTCCTTTACCTTTACAAATGTATCTTACTCTAACCCTCCCCCCCCCGTAGCTAGCTAAAGCTAAATCACTGTGTGGCACCTGTCCATAATGGCAAGGTGAACTTGTTAGCTTGAACTAGTTAGTTAACATTTATGTACTATTGAAACATATTGGCTAATTAATAGTGTTATTCCAAGTATATAGACATTTTTGTGAGCCACAGTGGATCATTTTGGAACTTTTTGAGCAAAAGACTCTCATATACAGTCCACCCAAGAAACCACCAGCAAAAGTGCAGAGGGGGAGGCTAATGTACCTAGCCATGCTACACCTGCTACTAATTTAACGGCTACCGGCAAGCACAAACAAGAGAAGACTCACAAAATATTCAGACAATTATTTCAGTTGGAAGTCAGTTTTATACAATATATGTAGTGGGGGGTCCTAGTCAGGGTCACAATGTCCTGATTTTAACCTTCACTCAAAATCTTTGAAGAGTTTATGAACTATACATTTTTGGAAAGTTTAGAGTCTGACAAATCCCAAAACCAATGTTTCCATTTTTTCAAAGTATCTGTGGCGGCCATCTTGGACTTTCAAAATGGCGACCACCCATAACTTGTTTTAAGTAGGCTGATCAAACGTCCTCTTTTGCCCGGACATGTCCACTTTTCACGTCCTGTCCGGGACGTCCGGGGGGTGTTTATAAATTGATGATAATGTCCGGTTTTCCTTGAGTGTGTGTTAGAGTGCGGCACGGCCACATATTTCTGTCCAAACCCAACAGTCATTCTGTGTTATGTCCGAAACCGAACCGAGCCCGACATTATTTAATTAAACTAAACACTGAGTTTGTGTCACACAGTTGTTATGGTTACAGGCTATTTAACAGGCTGGGTGTGCACCGTGGGTGCTCCGCAGAAAGGGAGACCTCCGTGTTTGAGACGGGAGTGGGCGGCGGGAGGTCTGAGGCTTCCAGCGAGGGGAGAGGGAGAAATATAACAAAATAAGATAAAATAGGAAAAACCTGTCTCCCTTTTTTATTTTCAGCGTTTAATCAAGGCGGAGGCGGGAGGCGGGAGGTCCGAGGCTTCCAGCGAGGGGAGAGGGAGAAATATAACAAAATAAGATAAAATAGGAAAAACCTGTCTCCCTTTTTTATTTTATTTTCAGCGTTTAATCAAGGCGGAGGTGGGCGGCGGGAGGTCCGAGGCTTCCAGCGAGGGGAGAGGGAGAAATATAACAAAATAAGATAAAATAGGAAAAACCTGTCTCCCTCTTTTATTTTATTTTATTTTCAGCGTTTAATCAAGGCGGAGGCGGGAGGGGGAAGGTCTGAGGCTTCCAGCGAGGGGAGAGGTAGAAACAAACAGCCAATGTGTGTGTGTGTTCTGTTCAGGTGTTGTCACGTAAATAACAGTGCCCAAGCAATAAACAGGACAGACAATAGGATTTTATTTATTTTTACACTACATTTTCACTGAAAGCTGACCGAATCCGACTCGAGCCTGAATACAATTTATACATTTTTGACCGAACCCGGCCCGACCCGTCGGGTAGGCCTGCCGTCGGGACCCGTCGGGCTCGGATCGGGTAGCCACACTCTAGTGTGTGTGTATGTGTCCCCTATCTATAGGGGCCTATCTGAATTTCTGTCTTTGAGAGATATTATTTTGCAATATAACTGAATTTTCTATCCATACATATAAACTTTAAATATATTAAAATTATAAGGCATCTTTGAGTAAACTGCGAGTATCATCTAAGTAGGCTATCTCGTGGCTGGGCCGAGTGTTGTCTTTTTTGGAAATCAAAATATGGTCACCCTAGTTTTAAGCTGGATGCGACATGATAAATCAAACTGGTTCTGAGTTGCTGCTCCACCTCTCTTTCAGCCAGGGGCATAAATTTGATTTGAGCTCTGGTAGGGACCATGCGAGAGCACACAGGGCGCGAGCTGAAAAAAATTTCAGCACTAATTTGCATGCATACTATTTTGAGCTACAGATCAGATGATCTTGATGATTGTTTCTTTAATCAGCTTTCATCATGCATTTGGCCTACAGATGATATAGTCAGACTCAGATATGAGTCAGACTCTAATCTCACCTGTAACCCTGATGCATCTCCAGACTCCTGCCTCTCCTGATCTTTCCTTTCTGCTGCTTTGGCAAAAAAAAAAAAAAAAAAAAAATCATAAAAGGGAAATGATTGACAATATCAAACTACTTGCAGACAGAAACACTCTTTTCTGTGTAGCCTACAGCCTATTCTGTGTAGCCTATGTATTATGAACATAATTACATTGGACTAGTTATTCTGCAGTCACAGACATCAATTGAATTGCATAAACAAACCAGACGTCTACCAGATGCAATTCAGTGGGCGAGTGAACCTAGTCATTGCTTAAACCTTACCTAGGAGTTTGCAACAGTTATTTCTAACGTTACATACCAAAACTGATTTATTATTAGCTAAAGGCAACTGTTATGACACCATGACAACACCTTATCTCTGCCTCAGCAAACGTTACAGGACCTATTAGCTAATAGCTAGCTACAGTAGCTAGTGCTAGCTCTCTGACCAGCTGTATCACCGGCTAGCAACGTTACAGTTTACATAGGCATTTAGGACGCAAACTAAACTATTAGCATTGATACAACTCTGTACAGAAAAATAACAGTCGTTCAACATTTTATTCGCTATTTTCAATAACTTCAATCTTACTTGCTGCCTAATCAAAATCCTCGCTGTTGCCGATCGATTGTGCTTTGACTCTGAGCTGCGGAGCTCTTGTCTCGTGACACTGACAGCCTGTCAGCGTCAGGTACGCTGGTCGAGTATAGGAGAAGTAGGCTGTTGATTGGATAGCTTGCTGAACGCAGCTGTCAACCAGGCCAGATAAGGTTTCGCAAGTTGTGAATGGTAATTCTAAAATGGTGATTTTGCGAAGAAGGCTACAGTTTTCACTCAGCATTATTTTTGGTTTGGTATGTCCATAGCGTCCATACCTAAAACTACGCCTATGCTTTCAGCCCACTGATTATTGGCCTGAAATACATTAAAGACCCCTGTCCTATCTAATTGTAATGTTATCATTCTGTTCTGTAATGTCAAATCATTATGCACATTCTTGATACATTCATTGACTACCACAGATTCTCATCTAATCATGACTTGCAGGGATGCACGGTAATATCAACACGTCATTGGTAATGGCCAATATTCATTTTAAAATTAACTGTTAGAATCGGCCAACATGCATTTTCCTATTTTGTACAATGAATGAATATTATATACATTAAAAAGTATTCTATTTCATGTCTCCATCTGCTGGTGGGCCATCATGATAAGAGTATGCATGCATAATATGATGCTAATTACACTACAAAAGAGACTTGATGGTCGCTAAAATTAGGTGGGGAAACAAGTGGATATATCAATATTTGTATCAGTTATCGGCCAAATAAGTTGTTATATATCAGCATATTGGATATCAGTAAAATTTCCAATATTGTCCATCCCTAATTACTTGTATATTCTGACAAGATAGAGTAACTATTATACTGTATTTTGATATTGATCGAGATTTCATCGAAATCGCATTTTTTATACAACTTCCTGCAACTGACGAAAGCAGAGACACATATGTTACCATGGAGATTTATTCTCTAGCCAGGCTTAGTTTATCCTGGTGCCTTATCTGTCCAGTCAGCTGTCACTGCAATAGGAAATCATTGTGTTTTACAGTTATTCCATGTTCTTATGTATGTATTTGCCCCATTTTTAAACAAACAAAATACATTTAGCCTACAATAATGAAAAAAACATCAAACATTTAAAACATTATTTTTCTCATAATTATTCATGTGATAAGCACTGTCAGGTGTCTTCAATGAAGTCAGTGATGAGGGCAATATATAAAGTCCCATGCACATGTTTGTGTTTCTTCCTTCACAATGGCGTGTCCATTCTTGAATGATGTTTTGGATGAAGAGGCACTAATTCTGCAAAAGGCATTCCGAGGGGAGAGAGTGCTTCGGGACAGGTCAGACCCATTGCTTTTTGATGACAACCACCTGTATGAGCAGTAGCTATGTTGAGCCACATGTTGAGCAACATGTTGGGCCTACAGTGCACACAGCACACAATACATGACAGCTCCCCTTTTTCTTTTTGCACAGAGACAAAGGAACCAGCCAGCACATCTAATTTGGAATAAAGGTTTTCAGTATGCCAGTTAGTGGTTATGTGATGAAACAGAAACTTATGTCATCCCGTGAATAACATCCAAACATAAATAACAAACTGACATACAGTAAGCCCCGATACAATATTATCATGATATGTATTTCACAATAAAACCTTATAGCAAATGAAAATGTTTTGCGATATAATGAGTATTGTGATAACATAAATAAGGATATATTCCGATTTTTTTACGTTATGTCCCCAAAGTCAACATGTCAACATCTTTTATATTTAAGATAAAGTTTTAGAGTTTCTCTCTTTAGTCTTTTCTTTTTTTAAAAAAAAAAAAAAGAACTGGATTTTATTATTCTAGTAGGCTACCTAAAGTTGAATTGTATTTGCATTATAATAATTTATATAATAAGAACCTTAATACCCACCATCACCCACCCCTAGCTACAATATATTTGAGCATATAGTGCAGTGATACTCAACTTATTAACAATCTGGCCTGCAAATTGTTTTGTACTTTGAATGTAGGCTAAATAAGGTGCCAGAGTGCATAAAAAAGCATCAAAGATGCCCAGGCTGGGGTGTCGGTGGCTTAGTGGTAGAGCAGGCGCCCCATATATAAGGCTGTTGCCGCAGCGGCCCGGGCCCAGGCTAAGCTCTCAGTGTCCTTGTATATACTGATGAATAGCCTATTGTTAATGTTTGTTGATTAACTGGCCCCTAGCCTCCTGTCAATTTGCAGAAGAGGCCCCCAGGCAAAGCAAGCTGAGGATCCCTGCTGTAGTGAATAGCTCTAAATAGCAGTAAAATACTGACGCCGGTAGGAGGCGACACAGTTCAATAAACAGTGTTTCTATCTATCTATCTATCTATCTATCTATCTATCTATCTATTTAACATACTTGTACCACTTAATTGCATTTTTTTTGTGTGCGGTGCTAAAGCAAGGAAATGTATGAGTAGCATACTGTGTACATCAGCATTAGGTCTCGTGCGATGGCACGGATATACGGTTCTCGCGGTCTCACAGTCACGCACGCACGCGAGCACATGCATTACGATTCGGGTAGACACAAGCAGAGCGCGAGAGATGCAGGTGTGTAAACAACGGTGAGCTCGCGGTGTGTTTTCGTCTCCATTGTATGTCTTCTCTCTATGAAGCGAAGGACCTATCACCATCGAATCACTGTTAAAACTTTCTGCGCGCGCGCATGAGTGTAAGAGATAGAGAGAGAGAGAGAGAGAGAGAGAGAGAGAGAGGATTACCGTCGCCTAAACCGTGTGCGCCTCACTCGTCTCCACCTCGCGCGCTCACCTGCACTGGGACTTTATTGAAAAGCACCTTTCTATAAGAGCTCTCGCGCCGTGCTCCTCTTGCTGCCTAAACGCCAGGTGATATGGATTAAGCGACTTAGTGTCCGAGGAAGGTGCTGCGCTTTTTCGAAGTTGTTCCACCCCCAGGACGATGAGGACGGCTCGCGCTGCGCTCAGGGGGGATTAGAGTGGAGACACCCGCTACCCGGTAAGGTCTTTACACTTCATTATAATACAGCCAAGTAGACTGAACAACAATCAGGCATAAAGTGCCAAAAATAGATATCTGTCGATTGAAACTGTGTTTGTTTCCCCTCAGTGCCTCACTGCAAGCTAGCAGAGCAATTGACGGTGCTTAGTATGCCCCAATTGAGAAAAGTCATCTCAACATTTATCATTAAAGCCTTGTCAATACTTGGGCTTTATTGAGCAACCTATCGTCAGAGAGCACTCTACACAAGTAGTCCAGCTAGGAGTCCAGGTAAAGTTAGCACCCATTCACGACTTTACCTGTTTAAATCTACCTAAATCATATGATAAAGAATGGGTGTATATGGGGGGGAGGAGGCAGATTGATAAAAGGGATTTTTAAGATAAGAAACCTTCTGAGAGTGCAAGTGTAGAAATGACTGGAAGGTACTATCAGTGCCTCACAATGTCTTACTTGAGTCAACAGACTGAGGCATTCCCTGCTTCCCTCTAAACCAAATGACTCAGTCATTTTCTATATTCAACTTCTGCTAAAGAATTGATGAATAGACTAACAGTACGCAGTCTGTGGGAAATCAAAATGTGTTTTACTAATGCATCACTGCAACCAGGAACATGCACAACCGCACACTCAAACATGCACGTGCACACAGATACACACTACTACATGCATTTTACAGTGTTATGTTGCTCCAGATATTTTGCTGCATCATGCTTCAGCCTCCTGAAACACAGCACACTGTGTTGATGCTATTATAACATGCCAACGAGAGGCACAGTCTGCTGCTGTGTGTGTGGTTTGACCCCATCTGCATGTTAAATGTATGTGCCCACATCTGAGGATGTGACAGTGTGTACATGGATCTGTGTTTTAGAGGAGACGTGAATACAAAGCGAGCCCTGACACTTAGTGTAGAATTGAAACAGAAGAAGAAGAAGAAGAAGAAGAAGAAGAATATGAGGCTGGCTGCGTTCTAAAGGCCCTCCCTGGCTTTACTAATTTATGATGTTATTTTTAGGCTCGGCTACATTTTTGATGCTTCGTATTTGTCAAGTTTAATACTAAGCGAAAACTCAGGGTGTGTCTGTCAACCCCGAACTGTGTGCACACAAACATACAGTACACACACACACACACACACACCCACGACTGCATGCATTCAGACATACGTGTGTGGAGGTCCTTGTAAAGCCCTTTGGCACTGCATTATTAATAATGATAGTAAAGTTAATTGATATAGCACTTTTCAGAACTAATGTTTAAAAAGTGTTCAACATGAAACTGCAGACTGCTGAGCTTAAGCTTACCTGATGTAACCAGATCTCCCTCTGCTCCCTCTTCACAGTCAGCGCCTCAATTTGTTAAGATGTTAAGGCATCTGAAAATTAGAGGAATCTTAAAAAAAACTGTTAAAGCCACTAAACAAACAAACAAAAACCCTGACTTACCTGACTTATTATGATAAATTGGTGATTCAGAAACTAAAGCGGTTAGGAGGAACTTCTGTAATGAGGTCTAAAAGGTTTTAGGTCTACCCTAATCTCCTTTGCCATATAGCCAGCACTTTCAGCCAGTTTGGCTTCAGTCTGAAACGACTGATTAAAGGGTTTTCCGACAACAGCAGAAATAGTTCTTTAAGCGCTTTTAGTGCAGTAGGCCCATCAGAGGCTATCCATCAGTTCTTCTTGACGGAGACAGGCAATAAACTAATACCTGCCTGCTGATTCAGTTACCTTTCTTTTGTTTTCAGATTTAACCTCCACAAATTCTGATATGTTCAGGGGTGTTACTGGAATTACACACCTACCTATCAATCAATCAATCAATCAATCAATCAAACAATTTTATTTATAAAGCCCAATATGACAAATCACAATTTGCCTCACAGGGCTTTACAGCATACGACATCCCTCTGTCCTTAGGACCCTCACAGCTGATAAGGAAAAACTCCCCAAAAAAAACCCTTTAACAAGAGAAAAAACGGTAGAAAGCTCAGGAAGAGCAACTGAGGAGGGATCCCTCTTCCAGGACGGACAGACGTGCAATAGATGTCGTACAGAACAGATCAGCATAATAAATTAACAGTAATCCGTATGACACAAGGAGACAGAAAGAGAGACAGAGACAGAGAGAGATGCAGGACAGATGGTTATGACAGTAGCTTACAACAACATTAATGAAAGTAATAATATTATAATCAGAGTTGGGTCTAACGCGTTACAAAGTAACACGTTACAAAGTAGTAATAATGAGTAACCTAACATGTTAGTTTGCTGTTTGAGTAATCAAATACTTAAGTACATTTTCAAACAAGACATCAGTTACTTCCGTTACTTTTAAAACGCTGGTCCTTCAGCTCCGAAAAAGCAACGGCTGTCGTTTGGTTCTAATAACGGAGATAACGTTAAACCTATCAGTCTGAAAGAAGCCACGGAGCTTGTGGCTCGCCCCATGTTCGGAGAAATGCTGCCGTTGTCTACGGTGGAGTCTAAACAGGTGGAGTAGGACTCGCTGACAGACATATTTCAGACTCGGGACTTACATTATGCCTGGTACACGCTACACCCTGGTACTCACCAATTATCCCCGGTCGTCTTTCACGGCGTGTGTGATGTCATCGGGTTATTCTTGTCCTGTTTTTATTACTTTGACTATTATTTGAATCACTGCCAGAACTGTGTCTGTTCATGTGCCAACCGACATGTTGTTGTACTCACCTAAAACAGTCAGCATATGGCAGGAGCTACATTTGAAGCGCCATAAGTAAACTATCAAGCTACTGTATCTTCCACAGGAAGTTCTGACAAATGTTTCAGAATAAAAGTCTATTTAGAAAATGGAGGGATTCTCTCAGCCGAGGTTATAAGGGGCTTTTAATTTGAAACAAGTGTTGAGTTTGAAATGACGGTGCGATATGTTAACTTTACAAAGACAACGGAGCGGATTAAAAGTAAATATATAAACACACAAAGGGATTAATAAATAACGGACCGTCTATAATGTAGTTTGTTTCAAATGAAGCTGGGAGCCTCTGCAGTTGTGGTGAGTAAAAGCCCCGCCGCTATTTGTTAATGTTATTACTTTATATCCGACCGTGAGGATGTACCATTGTTTGCTAGCTTGATGCTAATGACAGTAACGTTAACTCAGCGGGTTGAAAAAGTGCCTCTGCTGTTTCACACCATCATTTCCCCTTTTACTCTGTGTGGTAACATCCCTAGAGGAAATATTAAAAACGCTGTCTACGTCTACGGCAGCAGATCGATCTGTGTTTCTACTGGTCAAAGTGACGGCTGTGATGGGAGAATTGGATCTCAGTGAAGGGCAAGTGGTCCATAACGTTAATTTTGGAGACAAAAAAATGTAGGCTTAGCGCCCTGTGGTCCATTGCCCAATAGGAAGTGTAGAATACTCAAAAGTACTTTAAAAGTGCTTGAGTTACTATTCTCAGGAAGTAACGTTGGAAGTACTTTAAAAGTGCTTGAGTTACTTTACTCAGGGAGTAACGCAGTAAAGTAACTGGTTACTTTTTTAGAAAGTAACTCAGTAACGTACTTTGATTACTTTTAAAGTAACCCTTACCCAACAGTGATTATAATTATAGTTCTGGCTACTGTGGTACAATATGTTGAAAGTATATATTAATATATGATAGTATACATATGTGACAATAATCATATGTGTATAATAACAGTAGAAGTATGACTAATGATGACAGCAACAGCAGGAGGCATCTGGCAGGACCACGGCAGCAGCACAACCACACACGTCACACTATCCAGGCACCGCTGCAATACAAGTTAACCTGATAGACAGTGGAGCACAAAGGCTCCGGAGAAGAAGCCGAGTTAGTGACATCCAGAATGGCCAAGTTAGCAAGATCCAGTAATAGGACACGAGAGAGCGAGAGAGAAAGAGAGAGAGAGAGAGAGAGAGAGTGGAGGAGAGAAGGTGCCCGGTGTATTATAGGGGGTCCTCCGGCAGACTCGGCCTAAGTCAGCCTAACTAGGGGCTGGTCCAAGGCAAGCCTGAGCCAGCCCTAACTATAAGCTTTATCAAAGAGGAAAGTCTTAAGTCTAGTCTTAAATGTGGAGATGGTGTCTGCCTCCCGGACTGTAACAGGAAGATGATTCCACAGGAGAGGAGCCTGATAGCTGAAGGCTCTGGCTCCTGATCTACTTTTGGAGACTTTTGTGACCACGAGTAACCCCGCATTCTCCGAGCGCAGTGTTCTGGTGGGATAATATGGCACTATGAGCTCTCTAAGATATGATGGAGCTTGACCATTTAGAGCTTTATAAGTTAACAGTAGGATTTTAAATTCAATTCTGGATTTTACAGGGACCCAGTGCAGAGAAGCTAAAACAGGAGAAATATGATCTCGTTTCTTAGTGAGCTTGAACGGCCCCATGGTGCTTGTCTCTGTCCTCAGTCCCTACATTTGTGCTCCTGCAAAGAGTAAACTTAGCTATTAGCGGGTTGGGTGGTTAATTAAGGTGTATTTTGAGCATCCCATGCATTTAAATCCACTCCTGATGCTACTAAATATGACTGCTCCTATGGTGTTGACTCTCTTCAGAAGGTCCTCCACTTCGAAACACAAGATTTTATTTAATGTGTGGGGTCGTCCACCCTATTTAAACTTGTGGTTTCTCTTAACTTTTCTTCTTCTTAGTAGTGTCATGCCCTTTAATGGGGATTTGGGGGGCGTTTACCAATGCTAATTAGTAGGGGTGGGGGAAATAATAGATTCTTAGATGCATCGCAAAGTGGACATGGGAAATTTGGCATCAATTCACAAATTTCAATAATATATTATTGAAATGTTTATTAATAATGTGATGTTGATGGAATAAGAGAGCAGAACTCAACCAAGGGCAGAGCAGTCTCATGGCATGCACTAGAGTTAACTTGTAATTTATCTTCACAAAGGGCAGCAGCTGCAAGCTTGTTTTAATTTAATGTCTAAATACTTACATTTGCTAGGCGAATGTGAAGTATATTGTTAATACTGTTTACGCCATCAACCAGAGATGACCTTTGATTAATGCAGCAGTAACATTAACAAATTAAGCAGACTGACCAACATACACTACAGCATTGAACATATTAAGCCACCTCTGTGACGAAGAAGAAAATGACTCTCTGCTCAGTCTGTTTAACCTCAAAAACACCTTTGCCCGGCCTGCTCAGCATCTTTCCTGGAGCAGAAGGTGCCTCAGAGAAGCCTCTCCCCACTGCTGGAGACGTTAAAACAAAACCGCAGAGCATGCCGCCTCCCCCTTATTTTGTTATTTTAATACAGGCACAGACTCCAAGATGCTTTCATATGAATTAATTAATTAATTAATGCAGTTAATTTATAAAACCATTCAAACCATTTATTATACAACAGTATGTGAATAGCAAACTATTTCTGGTATTCACCCTCCTTGCTACAATAAATAGCCCATAAAGCATAGGAATTTGAACTACTATTACTATACTACTATACCGAAGCTATCGCAAAATAAAGTTTCATAACACTGCATTTATTCTAAGCTTAATTTAACCAAGGAATGGAGCAAACATGCACAGAAAGAAAATATCAGTGCCTTGCTGAAGGGCACCTTAGCAGTGCCGGGGGTGAACTGGCCCATCTCCAGCTATCAGTCCATGCTCCATACTTGGAACTGGCCACCTTGTGGTTCCCAAGCCAAGTCCCCATAGACTCCTGCCCTATTTATTAAATGTTTACACCAACCCTTTCAACTGGACTGAAACTCCTTACAGTCAGGCTGGATCAGGACAGTCTCTTCTGATTGAGGTGGTTACATGAGTTATTTTTTATTGCAATTGGGCTATTATTCTGATTATTAGTGGAATATTAGGGTTCATGAGAATGAACCTGTTGAAAGACTTGATGCCTTTGATGCCCGCCTCTCTCTTCTGTCTCTCTCAGTTTGAGAAGACAGATATCTCCTTAACAGGATGGAACTTAAAAGGTTCATGATCTAAAGCTGTTTTGTTTAAGCACTTTACAAAAGCGTTTGTGAACTGAAAGAATAGAAATGGGGTTTTCAACTCGAGTAAATATGATAGCACCAGTGACCTTGTATCCTATTTTCATATTTACCATAAACACCCATTTGCCTTATTGACTGAGTGGAGATCGAAGATAAATGTGTTCTCTGAATCAAAGCCAAACTTTGGCTTCCAGAGTGTAAACACTCTACAGTATAAATTGCAATGAAATGTTAATCAGCTAATGAAAGAAATACAACATATCATTAAAACCTTCACTCTGTCTGGCACTGCAAAAAAAAATCTAGAGAAATCTCTGTCAAACTTTGTCCCAGGGAAATAACTTTAGTGTAGATAACATGTACTGTAATTCACCTGTTAGCATGTGTGACTTAAAAGACACACAACCATAGTTACAGTGTCAGCCAAACACTGTCTGTGTCAATTATGATAGGTGTTTACCTGAAAAGGTCATTAGGGCACAAGGATTGTGTGTGTGTGTGTGTGTGTGTGTGTGTCTGACTGTGGTGTGAGCTGCTAAGTGGATTATGTCCTCTCTCTGCTGTCCTTTGTGAGCATGTAACTTAACAGATTTGCACCAACCATTCGTAGCCATGGTCTGCTGAATAATGAATCCCACATCATCATAAGTTGCCTATCAGCATAAGTGATGCCCCCTGAACACTATATTAGGGCAGGTGTTGTGCCGTGTGCAAATGCTCTGGCACATGCCCAAGAATTGGAGACATGGCACCAAGAAAAGGCTGTAAAAGAAGAACATCTGCAGTAGTGAAGCAAGTCAAGTCAAACTTTATTCATAGAACACATTTAATAACAACCGTAGTTGACCAAAGTGCTGAGCAGGCACAAAATTCAAGTTTTGAATAGGCACAAAATATCAAAATGGATCAATACAAACAACAATAATAACATCAGAAAAAATAAATGTCTTAGAGAAGAAATTGCAGCACAACAGAGGCTGAGGCATAACAAAAGTTGAAGCTGATTAAGGTGTCATCCTAAGATTACGCAGTGACTTAAAGGTGTCTATAGAGTTTAGGAGCAGCCACCGCACCATCACTGCTGTTTTTGAGTCTGCTTCTGGGAACATCTAGAAGCGTTTGATTGGTTGACCTGGGGGATATTCCAGAAAGCGGGTTTAGTCAAAACTCTGAGTATGTTAACCCTGAAATGAGGGGAACTCTTTTCAGTTTCAGACAGAGAGGTAAATCAAACTCTGAGTCAGTCACCATGGCAACTGACTCTGTGAACCCAACCTGTTCGCTGGCAGGTTTTCTGTAAGAAACCCTAAGTTCACTCTGTCTCCTCCCTACTGCTGAGCCTGAAGCAAGCTGGCAGACAGACATGGGTTGTCCGTATGTAGGAAATCTGATCGATATCGAGGCAGAATTAATTCACAATTAAGAGGATCTTCAGAACCCGTTTAGATGTGCTATCATTCCCCAATGAATATCTGTTTGAATCGTACCGTTTTTCATTAGACTCAATCATTTACCTGCTACACATATCAAATCTGACACACCGCGGATGTGAGCTCTCATCAGAGCAAATGTTGTGCATCGTGGTACGTTTTTTTTTTTTTGCCAATGGTAGCTTTTTATATGATATTGGTGATGTTTTGCTGCCTCTGCCTTCTTTCTGTTGGCTGAGTAGAACTCTAATGTTACTAAGCAGGATATTAGGCAAGAGGACATTAAAGTTGAAACAGTATTCTTTTGGGTGTTTAAATTACTAGTGGCCTACGGATGAATGGATGAAAATGGTGAAATATTATGTCAATGAACATGTGAACCATGTAAAATCCTAATAAAAAGAGAATTGAAAAAAGATAAATTACTAGTGGCCTACAGTGCATAATGAAATAGCCAATGAGGTTATTTAAGCTACTTTGTTCGATAAATCAAATATGAATAAAGCTAAAGAAAGGTACAGTCATGGCCAAGTCAAATATGCCTTACCTGTTTGAATAACGTTTTTATATTTCATTTTAAGCTGCTTCCAAGTGCGTTTTTTCCCCTATGAGATTGCACCTATATGAAAATCAGATTTTATTACAAACCACTCCACCACTTTTTCACCTGTATGCTACAATTTCAATTTAGTGTGGTTAAATGTTAAATAAATGGACTAGTGCATTTAAACTTGGGCGTTGATTCGGGCAGCAGTTTTCTCCCATGCTGCTCTCTCTCCTTGGCAGCTTTAGTGGTGTTACTTTATTTATGAAATATATGCTCATATTTGCTGCAGGCATTCATGAGCACCTCCAATTCCACAAGTGTAAAATAAGAAAATAAGCTTTTTCTCTCCGGATGCCATGTTGAATCGAGGTATTGGGGCTCCATTGATGATGGCTTTTTATTGTGGTTGTGCACGCGTTTAACTCAAGGTGTACCTACTCAAAGTTGATTGAACTAATTCAAATCAGATGTTCTGGAGCTTCCCATCTCAGGGTAAGTCAACTCAGAGTTCAGGATTAGACTCAGAGTTTGTTGAACCTCCTACCTGAAATACCCCCCTGAAATACATACCTCAAACAACATACTGTTAACCCTATGGGCCCAAACGACACATTGTGTGTCCAAATTCACACCTGTTCTTCTCTATTGATTTTCTCCGCGACCTTGCGTCATAGCAAGACACCACGCATATCACGTGAAACAGCGAAAATTGTAGCTTTCCTACAAGGCCAAGCACTTGCCAGTAGTCCAATGTTTTCACAGCGAAAAAAAATGATAAACTTACACTAAAATCATGAATAACAGAGCTTTCATACAGCTCTGCACACACATTGCTCTTGGATGGATTACTCGCGAACGCAGGCTCGCACAGAAATGCCACACATATCACATGAAAGCGCAGGAGCAGAGCTTTCCACTGACACCACACACATCATTGTGCTGTCATCCCATCACGCTATAAATACAGATCAAGTGTCTACAAAATAAAAACCGACGAATTTCTTTACAACCAATTATACAGATCTTGTTATCAGTCACTTCATATAGTGAGGAATATCGTATCTTACCACGTCTTAGGCTTGCGTGTGTTTCTCCCTGTCTATCCACACTTGTAGTCCGGCTTTCAAGATGAAAATATCTTCATATTGTCCAGTTGACACTCCATCAAACTTTGTATGACAAGACCAGCCACTTCACCTTTGCGCACCCAGAAAACTGTAGCCTAATTATGCATGCTGACAGGGCCGTAGTCACCATATACATTGAGGGGGATATGTGTTCCCCCCCAATGCCCAAAATGCCCCCCAATATATAACTGAAACTGAAAAACAACAACAAATTTTGTTTACTGCAAACAAAGTGGCAAATATTATCTTGGAGGACATCATTGCACTTGGTTGACTATTTTTCTATGATCTTAGATGTAAATATTGCATGTTTCTTTCAGATAAAACACATTTTTGACTTGTGAATGAGTCAATGGAATTTCTTGCAATAATGAAAAAATACTGGCAATCATGTCCGCCTGGCACAAACCACATGTTTTGGACAGCTGTGAAGTGACAGAATGTCCCAGCATCATGGTTCTTATATTGCCAGATTCCAGAGAGTCTCCCCTCTTCATATATGGCAGAATATGTCTTTTTCCAACTTGTGATGGTGAGATACATGTCAAAATGTAAGAATTTAGTCACATGGATTTGTTTTTTTCATTGATATAAAAATGAATATAAAATACAGGCACATAGAAGGACATGAAATGATGGCAAATCTGGATAGCCCACATTGTCCTGAAAAAAACAAGATATAGCATGTGTATGTAGCCTTTATAATGACTGTGATATGAGCTTAGAAGTAAAGGCAGTAAAAATACCCCAAAAAACGCCTAGGGCCCATAGGGTTAAATAAACCTACAGTTTTATCAAATTTGCTGGAACACATTTTAATCAGGAGACAGAAGAATGAAATAAAGATAATGTTCAATATGTAATATGAGTGTACAGATTAACAGATGATTTTTGCTGATTAACAAAAGTTTTCAGCGCTTGGACACCAGAGGAGATTTCTGTGATGCTACATTGTAAAAATACTCTGTTACTTTAGTCCTGCAATAAAAATTACTTAGAGAGATTTTCAACCAGCTTTGTATCATAACTTTTTTCAGAAACATGTTTAAGTTACTGTTAAACTGTAATATAAGATTGTTTGTTACCAGCCAGCCGCTATTGTGTCAAATGGAGGAGTTTGACTACGTCAGCCACCAACGGAAGCGTTTAGTGGTCCAGTGCGGCGCAATGCATTCTGGTAGTTGTAGGTTCTCTACCTTAAGCAAATGCCACAGTCCTTTTTCTGTTTTCTTTGGTCATGCAGCACCAGTTTCAAAAGTATTTGTGTCTTTTTGTGACCAACATTTCAGCAGTGAAATACTTTTTAAGTAAAAGAATGTAAGCACACTCAGGAAAATTTCTTACAGAATTAAGTACTCAATGCAGAAAAATTTATTTAAAATGTTAGTATCATTAAAATAATTAAAAGGAAAAGCAGCAAGTCCTTATATTTGAGATGTTGGAACCATGAAATGTTTTTGCATTAAGAATGACTTAAATTATTATTAAAATAGCTGCCTCTTTTTTATCAGCTGACTAATCGTTTCAGCTGCAGTTGTATATTTGACTACACTTTCTATGAAGACCACATCTATAATCCATTATAAGGCCATTCATGGGGAATTGTAATGCATTTATAATGCTATATGACTGCGCTCATAAACACACGTAATGCTACCTGATGCACTATTTCAGCAGTCATAAAACATTATAGATGTGACTTACAATGAATTATAAGTGTCTTATGGATGCTCCTGACAAGTTATAAACTGGAGGTTGACTGATGGAGCTTATGATGCATTATGAACACCTATATTCACTCATACACACTTTGACAATCAGCTGTAGTAAGTACTCATAGTATGTTGTAACAGTCCATGCAGTATTGTAAGTAATCGCGTTACGTGAACTACATATTGATGTATCTATATCTATATAGATATCTGTATGTATAATAATGCATGCTTCATCATAACGTTTCATTGTTGGTGCTAAGTAGAGTATGATGCATTTTCATGCATTTAAAAAAAATCTAGAAGGCATCATACATGATTAATGTCTATCATAAAGTAGAATCCTTTGAAAATAATTATAGAAGACTAAAGTCTAGAACAAAGGAAACACTTCGCACATCTATTAAACAAGACAGGTGCGTTGGAGAGAGAAGACCAAAAAGTTGCAAAAGGACTCCCGCACACTGTCTAACTTGCAATATATAATTTATTTGTTACGTTTCGGTACTAGACCTTCATCAGACATTCATCGGGATTCAGCGGTCTGATATTACTGTGTAATGACACCGTTGCTATGTAGCCCAGCGTTGCTAGGGACGCTGCCCTGCAACACTGCAGCTGTCAAACAACTTCTGAGGGAAAAAACAAACAGAAATGGCTGATTTTAACATTTCTTTTAACTTATTTGGAGAGTAGCTCCAAGGATTTAGAGGAATGGGATGCCGCTGAAGAAAAAGAAATGGAGAAGGAAAGAAAAAAATCAAGCGAAACACGGCACAAGGAACTGACACCCGAAGAGCTTCAAGTGATAGAGGAGGAGGAGAAAGATGAGATAAATACAAAAAAGACAACAAAATGGGCTACTGTACTATACTGTACTGTAGGCTACTACTACTACTACTATACTGACGGACTTTCTCTGCCAAAAACAATAGAACACGGATTTGAAGACACACTCGGCAGTCATGCTTAATGACATTTTATGTGAGTTTTATGCCTCGGTTCAGTCCACTAAGCCTGGGTGAGTACAAAACTTTCACCAAAAGTTGTCGAATCTGGTCAGGTCTAATGCACTTCGCGGAGGCAGACAACATTATTTATTTAACTGATAATTAGCCATGTAATAAGCGGGATAATGTATAATGATCTGGTGAATACTGGGAAAATAACTCCCTTCAGGGGAATATATCCCTGTCAGGAGTTATTTTCCCAGTATTCACCAGCTCATTATACATTATCCCTTACCTAACTAACGTTAGCTAACCACTGTCCCCATCCCAAACAAGGTTTGCCTACTTGTAAGCTAATGTTAGCTACTTGAATGTTTGCTATTAGTCTACAAGCAAACCATACTTTTTAGCTGAGGATTTCTGGCTTCACTCCTGTAAATGGTTACATGATGGGAATTTTTAAGTTAGTATTAGTAACAGTTAATCTTTAGTTAAAACATGTGGTTAGCTTGTAGGCTAATAGCAAACATTCCAGTAGCTAACGTTAGCTTGCAAATGACCTCTATGGTGGTTAGTTTGCTAGCTACAGCATACTTACAGGGGATTTTGAGGGCTGCAGCAAATTTTGTCCACTCAGAAAGGCTTTCCTGTTCACTCCACAACTCCTCTTCCACAGTCCAAAATATATGACACAGTCATTTCAGTGGCATTGCCAGTCAGCATTATATCAGAGCATATTCCACTTGGTCCTGCCTTATTTTGCTGTGATTGACCGGTACTACTACGGCTCATACACATTCCCAGTTTTCCTCCTCAGTTGTTTGAACTGTTTCAAGCTGCATATTTAGCTACATTTGTCTGAGAATGTGGGAAAGAAGGACAAAGGGGGGCTGTCAACAGGAGTGTTGTGAGGACATGTCAAATGAGAGAGTGGAGAATGAAAGAAGTGGACAGACATTGCTGCAGCCTCCGAAATCCCCAGAAAGTATTCTATCCACCTTATTTTTCACGGAAACACGGAGGCAAAACAGAACGCAGCCAGCTTCCGTTTTTTTGTGCGACACTTCCGGTCCAGCACTCTTACCACTGTGTAAATGTGAATCGCCTTGTTGTTTACCTTGCTGAGTTTATGTATATATCACATTTTTCACGTCACTATATCATCGTTTAGACTAATCTGATGTTTGTAAAGTCTTTAAACACAATGACTGAACAAACATTAGTATTTTCTCTGTGTGTAATTAATAACATGGTTATCGTAGATTAGCTGGGCTAACCGTTAGCTGTTAGCCGTTAGCCGTGTCTGTAATAACTCACTAAACTCACAAAGTGGCCCGTGAAAAAAATATTTTCTCCAGCGGATGTCTTAGTTACAACATGATTGAGCTAACTGGAATAGTTTCATGTCGTATCCGACAACGGGAGGCTTTTAACGGATGATGATCCTGATGTTAGCTTTGCTGCTAGTGTTAACGTTAGCTGTCCCTGTCAGCTGCAGCCACTGATACTTTCTAGACATCGTGATTTCCCAAAACTGAATAAATACCACACATAGCAACACAAAACTGCTTTGCTAGCTCAATCATGTTGTAACGGCTGGGTAGTTGATGCGTACATGCTGATTCAGGTGCTATCAGAGCCGATCCGCGCATCACTATGGCTTAATGATCAACTCAGTCAGTTAAAACAACCCGTCCTGTGTTAGGAGTGTATGTCGCTGACAGAGAGAAAGAAAGAAAAGGGAAAAAAAGATAGAAAAGCAGCGTACACCTCACATATTTATTTCTCACAGTTGCGCACACATTTGGCTGGCATGCAGAAGCACTGTCTGTGTGTCGAGGGTGCGAGCCGCAGCTTCAGCTGCTCAGGTAGAGAGGCTGTGTAGCCCGGTGTGTTTTTTCACTGATTCGGTTCTGCAGGTTCTCTGCTGGTACACTGGAGACGGGGATCAAGCAGTTTGTCTCACTAGGGATAGATTGTGCTTTTTTGGTTCATAGTTTATGATTGACGTGCGATTTATTCGCGTTTAGAGGGAATAAATTTCCGTTATAACGGAAACGTGGACACAGTTATCTATACAAAATACACAGACTAACTAACTAACTGATTGACTAACATAAACAACTGAAAATTGAAAAAAAATTAGCTTGCACCGTTAGCTCCGGTAAGGGAAAGCATGAGGGAAAGCGGCTGACCGGAAGTCACGCACAAAAAAACGGAAGTTGGTCACTACTATTTCCGCGTTTGAAAATAAGGTGGATATGATAGCTAACTGGCTAACCACTGTAGGGCTACTTGCAAGCAAATGTTAGCTACTGGAATGTTTGCTAGTAGCCTACAAGCTGACTGTATGTTTCAGCTGCTAGCTTCAGAAATTATATTGTGTTATCATTTATGACTAAAGCAAGAACTCTTCAGTTGAAATGTACGGTTAGCTCCTGGGCTGTTAGCTTACAAGCAGCCGTGTTCGAAGTGGTGAAAAATGGTTAGTTAGCTAGCTAGCTTTATTATATAGCATACTCCCTGGGATTTTATGGGGTGCAACAATGTCTGTCCACTTTTTCTTTATTTTTAAAGCTAACAATCTTGCAAATAGTGACTCTGCAAGGTCTTTGCAAAATCTTCTTCTGTAAAACCTCTCTGACTTTGTGACACATTGTCTTTAGATGTGAGAGGGTGTCAGACTTTAGTCTTTTAAAATTATTTTCAAAGTATTCTAGTTTATGATAGACATTAATCACTTATATGACATTTTTTAATGAAAATGCATTAACACCAACAATGAAACGTTATGATGAAGCATGCATTATTATACATCATACTTCACTTTACTTGACACTTACCATGATAACTTATGATACTGCATGGACTATTATAACATACTATGAGTACTTACTACAGTTGATTGTTGAGGCATGTACAGGTGAGTATCGGTAATCATAATGCATTAAAAGCCCCATTAGTCAACCTCTAGTTTCTAACTTGTCAGGAGCATCCATAAGACACTTATAATTCATTGTAAGTGACATCTATAATGTTTAATGACTGCTGATATAGTGCATCAGGAAGCATTATGTGTGTTTATGAACGCAGTCATTGAGCATAAAAATCAATAAATAAGAGCAATAAAAAAGTACAATATTTCTATTCTGAAGTGGTGTGATGTAGAAGCAGAAAGTGACATGAGATTAAGATAATCAAGTACAGCAGAAGTACATCAGAGTTGTACTTAAGTACAGCACTTGAGTAAATGTATGTAGTTACTTTCCTCCACTGGTCAGCAGAGGGACACAGTAACTGAAATTGAAAGATTGGGATTTATGGACCAAGTATAGTAGTCTTTCTGCTATGCTAGTCTTAATGATACAATCATTATGATTAGGGGTGGGATCTCTAGGCGCCTCACGATTAGATTCAATTCCGATTCTGAAGGCAACGATTTCGATTATAAAATGATTCTCGATTATAAAACCAGCCAATAAGAAAATTTACACTAGATATTGAAAAACATTATTGTAATAAAGTTGGGAATACATATCCAGTGCATACAAACTGTATTACTTACTGTGGTTGAGATTACTACACTCCACCGGTCCATCCTCCTCATCCACAAATCTCAATCCCTCGTCGACCTCCTCGACATTTCTCCTCCAGTATTTACAAAACTATAACTGACTATAACTATCTATGAACTATTAAAACACGAACTATTGTTAAAAAAAAAGACAAATGGTGGCAAAACTATGAACTATGGTAAAAACACAACAAAAAAACACTCAGAAACACGGCATAAAAAAAACTCAAAAGCTCTCAAAAAACCACAAATACTATTATTTACAACACTAAATATTATTTACAAAGAAAACACCACCAAAACTCCACTAAAACACCACTAAATCACTCAAACTTGCTCTCTTCTCGTCAGCTGTCACTCTCCTCCTGCTGTGCTCACTTCCCTCCCTTTCTCCACAGGTAATGATGTCTTTACCGTAATGTATATACGTATATCACTAGAAAGCTCCGCTTCTCAGCTTTCAGAATCCGTTGGAATTATGTCAATAGCGTGAATGGTTTTCCACATTGATGCTCGCATCGTTCAAGACAGAATCTCGATGCATCTAGAAATCGATTTTTTTCCCCACCCCTAATTATGATTAGCCTACTCTAAAACAAAATAATCTGCATTTTGTTATATTCCTCAAATTTGAAACTTGTATTTCCTCGTTTTGAACAATTAGTGGACTGTGAAAATGAGAGTTTTTTTTTCTTATCTTGGCAAGAGTGCTCTCGAGCACTCGTAAAATATTATTTTCTGTAAGAAAAGAGAAAAAAAAAGAAAACACTGGTGAATCCCAAAAATTAATGAGTGCCAACAAAATCTTGGATACAGACAAGAATAAGAGAAAAATTGTTTGTATAATGCTTACTGCATGAGGTGAGCGAGAGCATTAAGTCATACATGCAGTGTGAAAGAGGCTAACAGAGGCTGGGTGATTTACCCAGTAATACCACTTTTACATTTGCGGTCAAATGTAAACATTTGAAAACCGAAGGTCTTTCCCAGAAGAAGTGGAATTTATATGTAAGGCAACTCAGACAGAAATCTGAGATTTCTGATGGTTTCTGTTTGTTTGCTATTGTTCAACTAGACACAAGCAGACCCAATGACAGCAAAGACAGGTAAAAATTAATTAATTAATTAAAAAAAATAGCACAGACTACTGTGCTGCGTTGTATTGCTTGTAGCTTTATTTTCATGTAAGTATCCTGATAAGCAAGCCTAAATCCTTAAAGTGAGCAGATGTGGCATACCTTGTTCAGAAACCCAAACAGAGGAACGTGTGTATGATTGGTGTGTTTCATCCAAACAGATGCTATACTGTGTTTTTAGCTCAATACTGGAATTCTTACTTTGTGACTCTTTATAACAGCTGATGCATGTTTTGGGTACTGTATTTAGCTGAAAACATAAACCATCCATACCCTAACCCTCTGATATTATGACATTATCTAGGAGTCCCCTGTGTTGACTTGTTTATATATGTATATGTGTGTGTGTGTGTGTGTGTGTCTGTGTGTGTGTGTGTGTAAAACTGTAAGGTTTTAAGTTTTGGTGTTTGGATCCTAAAAATGCAGCAACGGAGGCAAGGACAGTTCTTGGGGTGTTTATTGAAAGAATACTGTCTCAAAGAAAAAAGGCAAGAGACTGGAGGTGGTGGCTGAGGGCTGACTGGTGTTGCAGGTGAGGTTGCAAATTGTCCAGGAAATCCACAGAGGTTGAGCACCAGAAAAAAAGTAGCACTGGACACTGCAGGCAAGGCACACTGGAAAACTATACACAGGAAAAAACTCTGGTCAGTCCATACTCTAAATAACAAAAACTCAAAGAAGCTCACAAGAAGCCCTGAGGGGTATTCCAGGTAGGAGGTTCAACAAATTCTGAGTCTGACCCTGTACTCTGAGTTGATTTACCCTGAGATGGGAAACTCTGAGTTACCGGTTCCAGAGTATCTGATTTGAGTTAGTTCAGTCAACTCTGAGTATGTTCACTCTGAGTTAAGCTGACAATAAAAAGCCATCATAACCTTCATAGACATCCAAGGGCTCACATTGAATGTTTTAAGGGATTGACATTTTGATTTATAGAGTCAACTACCTTAGTTTATAAGTTTAAGGGTTTATCTCTTTTATTGCCCCAGTTCCTTTTTTATTTATTTTATTTATTTATTTATTTATTATTATTATTATTATTATTATTATATATTTTTTTCTTTTTTCTCTTTGTTGTTCTTGCTGGGCCATTTGTAAAAAAAATCATTGTTTTGTCCATTGTTTGAAGATTTAAAAACAACTTAAATGGTCAGAAACTATTTAAAGAGCTGTCATGGCTATGCTCTTATGTCTTAATGATATGACACTCACCATTATTGTTATTGCTCGTTGATGGCAGTTTTTCCTCCTGCTGAGGCTGTTGATATGTAGAATTACTGTTTACTGATGTGTGCACTGGCTAGGGTACTGTATTAATATACTACTGTTTGGATACTTGTGAAGTAAAGATTCGTCACGTTCCAATTCATTTTTCTCTGTATTTAAGAAAGAAAGATTTACATAATGACAGAGTTTGAAGTGCAGGGTAAAACAAAGCACAAAGTGTGTAACGGCACAAGCCAAAAGATAGGTTTTACAGGCTTATGTACACGTGATTGGAGTATCACTTTTCGTTATTTATTTATTTTTTCCTTTCGTTTCTTTTTCTCCTTTTTTTCTCTTTTTTCTTTTCTTAGCATTAACTTCTCCCCCTCCCTCCCCCAGTGTTCTCTGCTGCGGCACACTTTTCAGACAGGACACCATCTTGCTGTCTCCAAACTATCCTGTCCTACTACCTATCACCTATTTACTCTCCTAAACCAGCATGGGTAGCCATCACAATAAGGTAACTGATAACCCCACCAAATTCATATCCTGGAATGTTAAAGGGGTCAATAACCCAGTTAAAAGACAAAAAGTTATGTCTCACTTGCAACAACTGAAGGTAGATGTAGCATTTTTACAAGAAACCCACCTATGTAATGCCAGTGTTGCTGGCCTCAAACGAAGCTGGGTTGGTCAAGTGTATTTCCACATTTAATGCAAAAGCAAGAGGGACAGATATATTAATAAACAAAAATATTTCTTTTCACTCTCAAGAAGTAATTAGTGATCCTAACGGGCGGTACGTCATTGTTGTTGGACAGCTCTTTGCCAACCCTGTAATTTTAGTGAACTTGTATGCACCAAACTGTGATGATAATCATTTTTTTGAAAAACTATTTCTGACGATACCCAAGATTGATAATGGATATCTCATAATAGGAGGGGACTTCAATCTTGTATTGGATGTCACCTTGGACAGGTCATCAACAAACCCTCAGAGTCTTTCTAGGTCAGCAGGAGTTGTGAGTGATTTTATGTGTCAATGTGGCCTTTCGGATGTTTGGAGGTTTCAGTTTCCCCACACTAGAAGTTATTCCTTTTTCTCAAATGTACATCATACCTATACCTGTATAGATTATTTTCTTCTTGATAACAGGCTTCTACCCAAGGTTAAGACTTGCTCATATTCCAGTATTGTTATATCAGATCACAGTGCCATCCAATTTGACCTGGATCTCCCAAATCGCCCTCCCCCAAACATAATCTGGAGACTCAGCCCTCTTCTACTATCGGACGAGAAATTTGTAGAGTTTATTTCATCCCAAATTGAACTTTTCCTGGAGACAAACACCTCCCCCGAGATCTCATTTGCCACATTATGGGAGACTCTTAAAGTATACATCCGTGGACAAATCATAGCTTACTCCTCTACACTTAAAAGAGAAAAAAATTCCAAATTACATGAAATCCCCCAACGAATACTAGATATTGACTCGAAATATGCTCAAAGCCAGACTCCGGATCTTTACAAGGACCGCTTGAGATTGCAAACTGAATTTGACCTTTTAACCACTGATGAGGCAACACGCCTTATTATGAAAGCCAGGCATAATGTCTACGAATTTGGTGACAAAGCGAGTAGTCTACTAGCTCTACAAGCTCGTCAGGCAGCGGCTGCGTGCTCCATTACAAAGATCCAGTCACACACAGGAGAGATTTTAACAGATCATGACGACATAAATAAAGCTTTTTTTCAATTCTACTCTGACCTTTATACATCGGAATGCAGCGGGGACTCTGATCTCCCATGTAATTTCTTTGAAAACCTGACTATTCCTAGTGTGTCAGAGGACCAAAATACTAAATTGCGTGCAGACATTTTGGCTTCTGAAATTATTATAGCTGTTAAATCTATGCAAAATAATAAGTCGCCCGGCCCTGATGGGTTCACATGCCAATTCTATAAAAAGTTTGCCCATCTTCTAGCACCAATTCTCCAAGCTATGTTCAAAGAGGCGCTCTCTCTGGGTACTCTTCCCTTGACACTGAGACAAGCCTCAATCTCACTACTGGCGAAGAAAGATAAAGATCCACTCTTTTGTGCATCATATCGTCCCATTTCTTTGCTAAATGTGGACTTTAAAATATTATCCAAAGTATTGGCTAAGCGCCTAGAGAGTGTGATCCCCGATATTATTTCGCCCAATCAAACGGGATTCACTCAGGGCCGGCACTCTTACTCAAATTTGAGAAAGCTATTCAACGTTGTCCACTCGGCCCGGTCAACATGCCCTGAGGTAGTAATTTCGCTTGACGCTGAAAAGGCCTTTGACCGGGTCGAGTGGGACTATTTATTCTTCACTCTTCAAAAGTTTGGCTTTAAAGAGGGATTCATAGCCTGGATTAGATTGCTTTACTCTTCCCCCCTGGAATCTGTGATCTCCAATAATACTCAGTCTGGTTACTTCCCTCTCGGACGGGGGACGAGACAGGGATGTCCCCTGTCCCCTCTCTTGTTTGCATTGGCCATTGAGCCCTTAGCGATTGCACTGCGACACTGTAAGGACTTTAAAGGTATACAGCGGGAGGACCTAGAGTTTAAAACATCTCTTTATGCAGACGATCTGCTTTTATATGTTTCCAACCCAACCTCATCAATCCCCTACATTCTAGAGACTCTGAATCAATTTGGAAAGATTTCCGGATACAAGTTGAATTTGCAAAAGAGCGAACTTCTTCCCCTAAACTCTAAGGCAGATGAAATTCCCTCTAATCTTTTCCCCTTTAAAAGGGTCCAAAATGGTCTTAAATATCTGGGAATTGAGGTTACTCGCTCTTTCCCTGCTACCTTTAAGAAAAATTTTATGGCAGTCCTTAACAAATGTAAACAGGATATGAACCGACGGGCCTCTCTACCATTGTCAGTAGCAGGACGTGTTAACCTTATTAAAATGATAGTATTGCCAAAATTTTTATATCTTTTCCAAAACATCCCAATTTTAATTAAAAAAACTTTCTTTAAAGCACTCGATAAAACCATTGTCTCTTTAATATGGGCGAATAAACCTAGTCGTATTAGCAAGACCCACCTACAAGGGTCTAAACGCTCAGGACGGCTTGCGTTGCCAAATTTTATTTTTTATTATTGGGCATGCAACATCCAGAAATTAATTCACTGGTTTGAAGATAAACCAATCACAGTTAAAGCAGACTGGGTGCAATTGGAGCTTTCATCAAGCCAACACCACTTAGGCTCAGTGATTTGTGCGGCCTTGCCCCTTGTTAGCAATAATTTGAGTTCAAATACAATCGTTAATCACACCATAAGAATTTGGGTTCATTTTAGAAAACATTTTGGGCTACAGGGACCTTCTATCCTCTCATCTGGCAAACCACATGTTCACTCCCTCCTGTACTGATCCTGCATTCAGTCTGTGGTTCAACAAAGGGATCAAATCAATGTGTAACTTATATACACAAGACATATTTACAACTACAACTTGCCCAAGAACCATTTCTTCCGTTACTTACAGGTTAGGAGCTTCGTACAAAAGTCATTTACTTCGTTTCCGGATAAGCCCATAGAATCACATATTGAATATATTCTTGAACTGAAATCAGACCGGAGAGGACTGGTAGCCCAGATCTATGATCTTATCCAGAGCATTAACCCACACTCCACTGAAAACTTAAGGAAGGCCTGGGATTCTGACCTTGGAGTAGTTTTTAAAGACGATCAATGGGACTCCATCTTAAATCTGATACACACATCATCTACGTCTGCTAAGCACGGTCTAATCCAATTGAAAGTGGTACATAGAGCTCACTTTACTAAGGCCAGGCTAGCAAACATCTATCCGAATGTTAATCCATTATGCCCCCGGTGTAGAGGACAGCCAGCAGACCTAGTACACATGTTCTGGTGGTGTCCAAACCTCTCCACCTTTTGGAAAAGTATTTTCAAAGCTTTTAGTGAGATATTTGGAACCCAGTTGGATCCTGATTCGATCTGTGCCCTCTTTGGGCTAATACCAGAGGAATCTTGAGCTGCCTTACCAGCAAAAGCCTATGTCGTAATAGCCTTTACCACACTCCTTGCGAGGCGTTTGATCCTTTTCAGATGGAAACAACAAGCTCCCCCATCCTTTTCTCACTGGGTCAATGATGTTGTGTATTTCCTAAAGCTAGAAAAAATCAAATACACACTCAAGGGATCCTCTCAATCTTTTTTCAAAATATGGAGGCCCTTTCTCGACTTTTATGACCCCTTAACAATGAATAAGGTGGAACTCACACACGATTGATCGCAGAAGTGAACCCCCCCCCCCCCACCCCTTTTTTTTTAATCAATCAATTTATTTATTTATTATTTATTTATTTATTTATTTATTGATTTTTATTGATTTCCAGTCTGTATCTTTATCAGTGAGGTTGTTTTTGCTTTTGCTTTGTTTGTTTTGTTTTTCTTTTTTCTCTTTATTTATGTTTTCTTACTCCCCAAGTGTGCTTTATATCATGTAAACCTATGGGTGGGTGGGAGGGGATGGGAATGGTGAACTCACTGTGTCAATATATCTGCTGAACAATGCACTTCTACATTTTGGGGATGAATATGTAAATTGAAGTGATATGCATTTGTTCTGTATTTTTCATCTCTGTGGGATAATAATTGTAAAAAAAACAATAAAACATACAGTACAGGCCAAAAGTTTGGACACACCTTCTCATTCAATGCGTTTTCTTTATTTTCATGACTATTTACATTGTAGATTCTCACTGAAGGCATCAAAACTATGAATGAACACATGTGGAGTTATGTACTTAACAAAAAAAGGTGAAATAACTGAAAACATGTTTTATATTCTAGTTTCTTCAAAATAGCCACCCTTTGCTCTGATTACTGCTTTGCACACTCTTGGCATTCTCTCCATGAGCTTCAAGAGGTAGTCACCTGAAATGGTTTCCACCGCACAGGTGTGCCTTATCAGGGTTAATTAGTGGAATTTCTTGCTTTATCAATGGGGTTGGGACCATCAGTTGTGTTGTGCAGAAGTCAGGTTAATACACAGCCAACAGCCCTATTGGACAACTGTTAAAATTCATATTATGGCAAGAACCAATCAGCTAACTAAAGAAAAACGAGTGGCCATCATTACTTTAAGAAATGAAGGTCAGTCAGTCCGGAAAATTGCAAAAACTTTAAATGTGTCCCCAAGTGGAGTTGCAAAAACCATCGAGCGCTACAACGAAACTGGCACACATGAGGACCGACCCAGGAAAGGAAGACCAAGAGTCACCTCTGCTTCTGAGGATAAGTTCATCCGAGTCACCAGCCTCAGAAATCGCAAGTTGACAGCAGCTCAGATCAGAGACCAGATGAATGCCACACAGAGTTCTAGCAGCAGACCCATCTCTAGAACAACTGTTAAGAGGAGACTGCGCCAATCAGGCCTTCATGGTCAAATAGCTGCTAGGAAACCACTGCTAAGGAGAGGCAACAAGCAGAAGAGATTTGTTTGGGCCAAGAAACACAAGGAATGGACATTAGACCAGTGGAAATCTGTGCTTTGGTCTGATGAGTCCAAATTTGAGATCTTTGGTTCCAACCGCCGTGTCTTTGTGAGACGCCGAAAAGGTGAACGGATGGATTCCACATGCCTGGTTCCCACTGTGAAGCATGGAGGAGGAGGTGTGATGGTGTGGGGGTGTTTTGCTGGTGACACTGTTGGGGATTTATTCAAAATTGAAGGCACACTGAACCAGCATGGCTACCACAGCATCCTGCAGCGACATGCCATCCCATCCGGTTTGCGTTTAGTTGGACGATCATTTATTTTTCAACAGGACAATGACCCCAAACACACCTCCAGGCTGTGTAAGGGCTATTTGACCAAGAAGGAGAGTGATGGAGTGCTGCGGCAGATGACCTGGCCTCCACAGTCACCGGACCTGAACCCAATCGAGATGGTTTGGGGTGAGCTGGACCGCAGAGTGAAGGCAAAGGGGCCAACAAGTGCTAAACACCTCTGGGAACTCCTTCAAGACTGTTGGAAAACCATTTCAGGTGACTACCTCTTGAAGCTCATGGAGAGAATGCCGAGAGTGTGCAAAGCAGTAATCAGAGCAAAGGGTGGCTATTTTGAAGAAACTAGAATATAAAACATGTTTTCAGTTATTTCACCTTTTTTTGTTAAGTACATAACTCCACATGTGTTCATTCATAATTTTGATGCCTTCAGTGAGAATCTACAATGTAAATAGTCATGAAAATAAAGAAAACGCATTGAATGAGAAGGTGTGTCCAAACTTTTGGCCTGTACTGTATTTACAAAAAAAAAAAAAAAGCCATCATCAATGGAGCTCCGACTCCATTGATGATGGAGTCGGAGCTCCATTGATGATGGAGCTCCGACTCCATCATCAATGGAGTCGGAGCTCCATTGATGATGGAGCTCCGACTCCATCATCAATGGAGCTCCGACTCCATGATTCACCATGGCAACAGGTAAATGAAAGACAGCACCTCCATTTTAAACCAGTGGATGTAGAGATATCAATGCATGTGTAGCAGACGGTGCACGTTTATCTTTAAAAGAAGAGCCTGAGTCAGAGCTAGGAAAGTGTAAATAAGTTAACCATGAAGTTAATAAAAAAGTTCTATTCAGTGTTGTCCGTTTATTCGTCATTTATCAGACTTAATCAGACATAATTCTTAATGAAGATAAAGTGGTGGAATCTGACTGTGTATCAGGCTGTAGATACATTAAGGCTACATTATATTAATTATATACAATAATATATTTGTTCAGATTTAATCTGATGGGGAAAAACACAGGAGGCAGCAATTGAAAAATAGGAAGATTTAAAACATATAGGCTAGGCTATAGATCAAAGACAAAGACATGACTGTAAACTCACAGTCTGACCCAGTAATAATATGTTTGGTGATTTGCACTTGAAAAAATGTTGAGGTTAAAATACAGTAGATTTTAAAATGTTGGACATCTATTTGTATCTTGACTCAACAGCATTCAGTGTCTTTGTTTCAGCTACAAATGTAGTAAATTTAAAGACTCTGAAATGCTGCACCATTGCTCACTCAGAAATATGAACATATAATCCCCAATATTAGGCTATAGGAATTATGTTCCATCAGTGCGACCAATGACATCAGTGATAGAGATCATTAGTCATTGACACTACGTGTCTAAAGCTTCATACCGATTTTTAAAATTTAAATAATTAGACCTACACATTATGTGCAATAAACATTTGGGAGCTGCTCTAACAGACTGACAGTCTGATTCTTGTGCACAGTGTTATAAAACATAATATATATAAAAAGGACAGAGGTTTGATTCTGAGCTGAGGGTGAATTCTCGCTGTGTAATATTTGAATGTAAAGACAAAAACTGATGTCCAAAGAAATGATTGATGTGCATAAATTCAGTAACTTAAGACAGTCCTAAGGATTTAGACTGTGACAGACGGTAAATCTCCGCTAATGAATGCGCTTCGATACAAGCTTTGACACGGACTGAATGAATGAGGAAATGGAACAGCGTGTAAGAGGGAGGAGACAGAGAAAAACTCAGGGTTTATTGAAGAAAACCTGTCAGCGAGCAGGTTATATTCACAGAGTCTGTTACCATGGTGACTGACTCAGAGTTTCAGTTACCTCTCTTTCTGGAACGGATAACTCAGAGTTTCCCTCATCTCAGGGTTAACTTACTCTGAAGAGTCACATAACCCGCTTTCTGGAATACCCCCCTGGTGAACAAGGGAATCATCAGGGATTCATAGTTACCAAGTGCAACGGGATAATCTGGCATAGGAGTGGTGTCTTGACCAGGCTTTTATGGCAGGAGTGATTACTGATGAGCCCCAGGTGTGCCTCATAGTGAAGGCCCTGCTCAGCCAGCCACACCCTCAGCTGCCCACACACTGCCAGGGAGAAAAAACAGAAAGAGTGAGGGGAAAAAGAACACAGAACAACCCCAAACACAAAACCAAACCAAACACCAAAACAAACATCACCATGACAAAAACTTCAATTAAAAGCCTAGTCCCTGTTAAACTCCCAGTCACATTTTGACAAATACAGGCCTGTCTCAATTAGATGCCTGGTCTGGTTGCCAAGCAGTTCATTTTTATAGAAGTTCTTTGGATCTATAAAACCGAGATGTTGGCTACTCACTTGAGTTCACGTTTTAACTTTTGTCAATATGGAGAAGCTACACATCTTTAGCTCGGTTAGATTCTCCATATTCTAGATTCTGCCCTTTAAAAGACTGATGACAGATCCCAAACAGTATTTGACACTTATGTGTGACACATGGTGTTTAGGTTTCCCCACTGATCATACCCTTACCTTCTTGCTCCATTTTTGTATCACTCACATTTTCCTTACTTATCCCTCCTTTCTACCTCCATGTGTTTTCTCTCTGTCTGCCTGTCTGTCTGTCTGTCTGCCTGTCTGTCTGTCTGTCTCTCTCTCTCTCTCTCTCAAATTCAAATTTAAAAGCTTTATTGGCATGAAGGTTTTCAAAAAAACATTATTGCAAAAGCATAAAATACAAACACAAAATACACAATAACAGTGTTATGAAAATTAATCAAAATCAAATAAAATAGATACTTTTCATAAAATACATATGAATAAAATAAAACACGTAAATATATATTTTCATATCCTCTGTGTGTGTGTGTGTGTGTGTGTGTGTGAGTGATGGGCCGGCCAAAATGAACTCTCTCTCTCTGGCTCTATGTCTCTCTCTCTCTCTTTCTGTCTGTCTGTCTTTCCTCCTCATTCTCTGTCCTCTTCTGTGCGTCAGTATGCCTGTTAGTTGTTCCTGGTAGAGTGAAGCGGCTGCATTATCTAGATACATTATTGATGCACGCAGCACTCTGACTAACACACACACACACACATACACGCACACACACACAAAAACACACACACAAACTCCGACCATTCACTCACATAATAAAAACATACATACACTAATAACATCAACCACTTTGTTGCACATAGACCCACCCATACAGTACACAGTCACAAAAAGCATGTGCCTCGATTTGTTTTTGAATGTGAGTGGCTACAAGAAAGAGAAAGAGAATGGCAGCACACATGTATGCTGTTTCTTTATGACTGAGAGAACTGAGAGATTGCGCCTAGCCCTTCTAAATGGAGAAGAAGTCCTTGTGTTTGAAATGCACAGAACTAAAATTAACACTCCATTTCCAACCACAAGCTGAGCTTATAGTTTAGTGTTGTGAGCTTGCTTAACGCCCTGTAGTACTTAGGAAGGAGTTGAAGATGCAGAGGAGCTGCAGGAAACAATCAATCTCTTAAAATAACTAAAGAATTATCCAAAGAGATATAATCAGAAAAGAAAACAAAAGAAAGAATTATGAAAGAGAGAAGTACCGAGAAGTGAGATTTGGGGGAGGGGGGCTGGGGGAGAGTTCCCAGCATCTCTTTTCTCAGGGCTTTGTAAGGGCCTCATTAAATATGGATGGTGTTTGGAGCAGAGCAGGGGCAAGTGGGACTCCGCAAACAGCACAAGCAGCCCAGGCAGGCCCATCCCGTTGCGATGGAGCCCTGCTGTCTTTTTTCGCCTCATCTGTCTCTCCATACTTCTCCTCCCTCGATTCACTTCGCTGTCATCCTCCTTCTCCTCACTCCTGCATTTCCTCTTTTCTGGCCTTTCTCTCTGCCGTAGTCTGTGTCTGTCTGTCATTTGCTCTGATGACAAAGTGCATCTTTTTCACCGTGTCTGGTCTTGTCTTTTCCCCTCTACTTATTTATTCTCTTCTTCCTCTGTTCATCCTCCTCCTCCTCTGTGCTTCCTCCTCTCATCCGTCCTTGTTTCCCTTTCTTTGCTTCCTCACACTCTTTTCTCTCCCTCCTCTCTCTCCCTGTGATGATTACAGAGTTGTTTGATTAGCACGTGAATGGAGAGGGAGGCTCCCCTTCATTGTTCACTTTTCTCTTTATAGCTTTCCGTTCCTTTTAGATGAAAATGATGCGTGGTGCATGAAGCTGTCATCGATGGTATGATAGTACATTGATAATACTAACACTGATACTCCTGCTTTTGTCTGTGCATTTGTCTGTCTGTCTCTTTATCTATTTGTTTGTGTATAATACATCAGTCGGACAATTTATGAATATGCAAAATGATTCTGACTCTGTGATTCACACCACAACAATCTGAAGTACCCCACAGTGTACCTTAACTCTTAATCGTGATGCTGTGTGTGCCTTCAGGAGATGAAGACACGTCACACTGGTCCTCTTCAGCAGAACGATGGATGGAGAGAAAGCAGAGCAGGACTGTAACCGGCGCCTTCATGGAGCCCTGATACACAGGGCAGAGAGCAGGTGTGTGTGTGTGTGTGTGTGTGTGTGTGTCCATCTTTCATAGCCGATAATTACAAATATTACACACATATAGTTTGTATGTGTACACAAAAAGAAAGATGACAAGATTAAAGGATTTAGAGAGCGTGAGAGTGAGACAGGCAGACAGTGAGGGGGAAGTGAGTAATGAACAACAGATAAACGGTGTCTGTGTTACAGTTTTAGCCAGTCTGGTACCCTAAACAGACCTATGAGGTTGAGGTGAGGCTCAGTCTAATCTGGCTCAGCAGGAGTGACGCACTAACTCCCAGTCACAGCCTGCAGACACACTCTGTAATCCCATTTGCCTGCTCTGTGTGTCTGTGTGTGTGCATACAGAGCATTACACAAAAGTTGTGAATTAAGTAATTGAGTAATTTTTCAGCATATGCTATACTCAACTGTGCCTGCTACAAAAATATGTCTGTATACTACTAATTTACTTTGTCAAATAGAGAGAGTGAAGAGAGAGCTGAGCTGGAAAGCAAAGCTTTCAATTTACTGGTCCATCTGCGTCCCAACCCTCACCTATGGTCATGAACTCTGGGTAGTGACCGAAAGAATGAGATCGTGGATGCAAGTGGCGGAAATGAGTTTCCTCCGTGGGGTGGCTGGGCTCAGCCTTAGAGATAGGGTGAGGAGCTCGGACATCCGGAGGGAGCTCGGAGTAGAGTCGCTGCTCCTTCGTGTCGAAAGGGGTCAGTTGAGGTGGTTCGGGCATCTGACTAGGATGCCTCCTGGGCACCTCCCGCTGGAGGTGTCCCGGACACGTCCCGCTGGTAGGAGGCCCCAGGGCAGACCTAGACACGCTGGAGGGATTACATATCTTGTCTGGCCTGGGAACACCTTGGGGTCCTCCAGGAGGTGCTGGAAAGCGTTGCCAGGGAGAGGGATGTCTGGGGTGCTTTGCTCGGCCTGCTGCCCCCGTGACCCGGCTCCAGATAGGTGGATGAAAAAGGATGGATGGATGGAAAAACAGAACGTCATAATTCCATAATACACCCACTAGACTGCAAATCAGTTAATGCATTTTCAGATACACTACCTCTCATTGAAACATTTTGTCATTGATAAAAATGTAATCTGTGTTGCATTACTTTATCTATGGCATTTATTAGCTGTACTTGGTTAAATAAGCGACCTACCATGAGAAAGCTACAATATATAATTAACTTTGATAGTGTATGATGCATATTTAAAGATAACAGACTGAGATCTCAGATTTCTGTCAAAATACAAATATGGTTTGTTTGTCTGAAAATGTGGAGATCTCAAAGTCCTGTCAATATGTGAGGAGATTGATTATATCACTAGTTGACATGGCTAGTACAGGAACAGCCTACACAGCTCATTGTTTTTATGTCTCCGCGTCGGCAATAGCCTTTGCTGTTTTGGGTTGTCCATCTCATTCTTGTGAATGTGATATCTCAAAAGGGCTTTGAGGGACTTTCTTCAAATTTGGCACAAATGTCTGCATGGACTCAACGATAAATTTGTGCCTTTACATTGTATAAATTAGCCTAGCGTCTAGCGATCTTTTCCTCTTCTCATATGAAGCCAGGGACACAGCAGCATCTAACAAAGGCAACGGTACCAACCTGATCTCACAGAAATACGTGAAATGACCACGACCTCTTAACACCGCATTCCGTGGTGGCAGCACGTAATGGGTTGAAATTACGTGCTGCCACCACGAAAACAATGCCAATGTAAAGTCAATTAGGGTCCTCTCCCGTGGTGGACACACGGATTCCCTGATTCAGTCACGTCACGTCAACCTCGTTTTCCTCAATGATATCTTTAACATTCCTGTATACACATAAACGCGGAAGTGTTCTTGATATTAAAACGGCAAATACATTCCCCTGTTATAATTTCCCACCAATAATAATAATGATAATAACGTGATAGTTCGGCTGTTCTAGATATTTGTTATAGCCTATTCAAATATTCAATCACAAAAACGCCATTTCTAGAGAACTTGCTAAAATATCTGAAATGAACCATCATGCCTACTTTTTCTTAACATATTTCATCTAGGTGCAGTGTCATTACTAGTTAAGCTTTACTAGACATTTGATATTCTCTGTAGATGTATCTTTTTATGACCCTGTTTTACAACAAGCCGCAAAAAACCTACCGTCCCAAAAACGCCGTTTTTAGAGTACTATCTAAAATAACTACGATTAGCCAATATCCTTGCTTTTTTTCTTAACATAGTCCATCTAGGTGCAGTGTAATAACTACTTCGGCTTTACTAGATATCAGATTTATTCAGTAGATCTAGCTTTTTACAACCCTATTTTACATGTCGCAAACGAACCTACTGTCCCAAAAACGCCGTTTCTAGTGTATTAGCTAAAATATCAAAAATTAGCCGACATCTTTACTTTTTCTTACCATAGTTCATCTAGGTGGAGTGTAATAACTAGTTCGGCTTTACTTGATATTAGATATATTCAGTAGATATATCTTTTTACAACCCTATTTAGAGCCCTACTTTGCAAATCAGAAGAACTACAACTATGTTGCTGATATGTATCAAACTGCATGGCGCGGTCCCAGGGAATTGTAGTTTTTTAAAAAACTAAGTGTTTTTCCCAGATTTGGAAGTTGTAAATACTGAATTGAGAGTACACTGTGGACTTTAAGGGGATGGTAAACACATTTGTGAAATCAGTGAAAATTGGGTGAAAATTAATTTTATCCATATCTGACAGCACCCTCAGTTGTTGACTACACTCACATGATAGCTGAGGTCAAGAGCTCTCTATAACAGTTGGTCCCATGTCTGTACCCCCTTTAGTTGCTGAGTTATAAGCCCTCAAACATGCACTGAGGTCAAGGTTCAAAGGTCAATGGCTGAAAGCAGGAGCCATGTAGAATCTTCATACTGACATATGTTACTCTCCAGGTTGAGACCTTTCCAATGATGTATTTGGTTTAGCTCTACGACAAAGTTTAGATTTTTTCATTTTTTGGACACAAGCCATGCCAGGTGTAGTTTCAGAGAGCACTTTGAAGGCCCCGTGTATAAAATGAGTTTTGTTTGTTTCTTTGCTTGTTTTTATCTTTTTTACTGTAGATAGTTACTAAAATGAGTCATCCTCAGACAATACAATACTACTAAAAAGTAAAACCAATAATAACAATAATGAAATAAGCAAAAATAATATTAAAATCATATTGAAATGTTAATATCTATTTACAGAGTGGAATGGCCTAATAGATAACTTAGATAATATTTATTATTGTTTAGACACTTTATTATTGCTTAGATACTATTTAGCCTATTATTGTATTTACTTTTAGCATGTTCTACTTTTGAGTAATTTCCGAGAAGTTATGATAAAAAAAAAAAAAAATTAGACTATAGGAGACAACCTCTTTAGTGTCTCACATCAATTAATTAACACTATTTGTCAGCTTTTTATAATGGCTTTTTTTTATTTTTTTTTTTATTTTTTTTATTTTTTTTGCTGCTGTCTCCAGTTGAGAGTGGTGATTTGCTAAATACATTCTACAATAATAATTAGATTAACATTTGGTCTATAATATTGTTGGCTATATTACGCATTTTAATTAAAAAAAACGGAAGAATAAAAGAAATAAAAACCGAAATAATTACTTTTTTTTATTGATACTCCTCTCTGACACACACACACACACACACATTGAACATGCAATTGAATGAATGAATGAATGAATGAATGAATGAATGAACATTGGAAGTGGTTCAGCCGCAGTCCCGCCGGCTGGCGTGGTCACATTGAGATTACATTTGTTTTTTATTACTAACAAAATGTTTTATATTGACCGTATGAATGGTTTCGTTTTCAAATAAATATTTGGAAACGAAAATATGCTTTGGTGTACTTTTACAGAGTTTTGCAATATGTATATAGCCTACCTGTATCAAAATGTATAATTTTCAGCGGCGGTTTGTGTGACAGCTGCCACGGTCGGACGTATAACCAGCGGGGCAGCCTCTGGTTCTGTGGCGCTGGCTTGGGGTCCACTCTCCCCTGGTGGAGTGGAGGGTGGCCGGGTTGCCAGGGGCAGAAGGCTCCATGTGATGGTGTTTCCTCTCTGGTTCTTCCGTGCTCAGCCTTATTTTTATCTTCTTATTTATTTATTTATTTATTACTGGCGTTTGGATAAAGTTACGGCAGACGGATGGCTATCTGAAATGGAATGAAGCCCACAGACGGCGGACAGCAGCTACAAAACAGTAGTGGAACACGCCTCATCCGCCCACAGCACAATGCTCTTAAAGCCCTACGCTATCAAAAGCTGGCAAAATACATTTATTTTATTTTATGGCCTTGACATTAACCTGTCATATTGTTGAGTTATCAAGGACACTTCCGTGTTTTTGTGTGTATACAGGAATGTTAAAGATATCATTGAGGAAAACGAGGTTGACGTGACGTGATTGAATCAGGGAATCCGTGTGTCCACCACGGGAGAGGACCCTAATTGACTTTACATTGGCATTGTTTTCGTGGTGGCAGCACGTAATTTCAACCCATTACGTGCTGCCACCACGGAATGCGGTGTTAATAGGTCGTGGTCATTTCACGTATTTCGGTGAGATCAGGTTGAACGGTACACAGTTTGGCTTCATTACAACTCACAACATTCACCGACAAAACAACTGTCTTATACTAAACACGTTTTCCAAGCAAATACAACATGCTAATGTTATTAGTGCCAGCCTATGGCATTTTAGCCATAGGCTAATTAGCTAATCAACAAATTAGCCTAGCGACGAGCGGAGATTTCCTCTGCTCATATGAAGCCAGGATAAATCCCGAAGTATAAATCCCTGAGGGATAAATCACACACAAGACTTAAAAGGCTTTACTGTCTTCACAATTAATTGTTTCTTATCTGTGAAATACGAGTAAATACAAGCTTCGTTTCCACTGAGGGAAATGGTTTCAGCTTACAGAAACAGACAGGAGGTCTGCGTCACCGTGATGCTGAGCGTGAGGGTGGGCGAGTCCAACTTTCTGTCAACAAAGGGGGTGTTTTGAAAACACCCCCATTTTCACAGGTAACTTAGCCTGTCCCCCTGCCACAGGAAATAATGGATTAATCCTGAAAAGCTGTTGATGTAGCACTTTTCTCCTTATGAAAGTAACACAGCGATTATTCGACTCATGAGAATTTGGTCGGATGAGAGCATAGCGACCAAATAATCGACTAGTCGACCAGGAGACTACAGCCCAACATATCTCAGTAACAGAAGGGGAAATATTTGGTCAGATACTGAACTGATGACTCTAATCTTGGGTGTCCACCTTGAAACTGTGAAGATGTGTGTGTGAAGCATCCATGTTTTAGAATATGTAGCTTTGCGGGCAATATCCACAGCCTATTTGATGCATTGTCCATTGTCATGGCTACAGGACATGCAACTCTGGACAGACATGGATAGAACAGAACGGAACAGAACAGAACTTTTTGTCCCCCAGGGGTGGAAATTTGTCTTCGGCTCACCAGGCACAAAAGACAGCATTGTAAAAAGCAGACAAACACTAAGTAAGACAAGCATACAAAGTCAATACAAAACACAAATGAAATCAGCTAATTGTCTGTCAGTGGTTTAAAACTCATCAATAACTTTGCAAACTGTAAATTTATGTTGACTGATTTATAGAGGCATACAACCGTGAGGCAGTAGTTCCAGTTTTATAAATATTTTTGCACACATACTCACATACACTGTGATCTGTACCAGTGTGATTAATACAAGAACATTGTCTAAAACATAATATTTATATGAAAACACTGAACAGGAGTTAACTGCAAGTTAAGAGTAAGACTAGAACATACCACACTAAATAAGTATAAATTATATTACGCAGTTCCTTTACAAAAGTGTGTAGGTGTTATGTCTGACTCGATAGTTGTACAGAGTACCTTTTTATTTCGTTTCATAAAAGAAGCAGGTGATTAAAATCTTTTGTGCACCTTCAGTATGCATGAAATGCAAAGACACACTGTACAGAGAGGAATATGGAGAAGGGGAGATGATAGATGACAAAGTAAATGAATGAATGTACTGGAGAGAGCTTAAGTGTGGGCAACAGGGGATAATCTATACTGTAAGTGCTGCTACAGCCCCATTACTCAGCTTGTGAGTGTGTGCTTTTCTCTGCAGCAGTGCTTACCCTGCCCATCTCCGGCCGCAACATTAAAGGAAAAATCCATCCTAAAATCACCTCATCACCTGGAGATGACATTGGATTTCCTACTGTCATGATGTCAATTAAAAGGAAAAGTCCAAAAAGTTTTTACAGATTTGGAAAATTTAAGGCTAACAGCTTTGTTGGTCACAATCAGGTGAGGGGAAAAAAATCACTGCACGCGCTGAGGAGCTAAATTAGATCAAAGTTAGTTAATTTAATAATCCCACATGTTTCATCCAACCTGGTCTAAATCAGGTTAGTTTACTCATTGTACACCTGTGTTTTTTCTTTACTACTTTTGTGTTAATCAGATGAATAACTGCAATCAAAGAATTATAATAAATAAAAGCGTCTCAGCTTGACCTGTCTTGTCTGGTTTGAAGAGTTTGCCCCCTCTGCTAACCATTTCTTGAGGAAACCCTAGACATGACATCATGTTTGGTAATTATTTGGTAACCTTCTGTATGAAACATTCTGGGTAATGAGCTGTGGATTTAGCAATAATGACATATTACTTTGAAGTTTAATTGAATCATAACTACGGAAAAAATAATAACTAGAATTACAGCCCCATGGTTGTATGCCTCAACACACCAGTCAGCTTTCTCTTACAGTTTACATCCAGAAAACATGGAATTTTCACACACATCTTCCCCCTGGCAGCACAGAAGATCAATATAATCAGCACAGATTCAAGCTGTTACCCTGTTCTTGAATTAATGCGTTCATGAGAACAAGATGAATGCGAGGTCACAGTGACCTTGACCTTTGATGTATGACCACAAAAAACTAGCCAGTTCGTTGTTGACTCCAAGTGGACATTTGCGCCAAATTTAAAGAAATTCCCTTGAGGTATTCTTGAGATATTAGCCCTTTTTAAATGGGAATTGTGCAAATTTGCAGGAAAGCCCAATCAGTCTTCTTTTAGCATTGGCAGTATAAAAACAAAATCAGGGAGTGCAGCAAAATGCCGCCTGCCTACTTTTGTTCATACAGAATGCGCCTTTTTTCAGGCCAATGGGGGGCGTGAGCAAGTAACAAAACGTGTAGCTCAGCGTGTGACGTAAACAGTGACATGCTCCGAGGGAAGCCGCGGCTGGTCAGTCCTTCGGCGATTCTCTCATAATTCGGCCTGTCCTTCACCGTCCCAGTCATTTGATGGGTAATGGCCTCTTTGTTTGCGAGGACAAGGAGGGGGCGCAATTCCTTGTCTCCCCAGTTGCTCATCTTTACAGTGTCATTCAGGTTTGCGTTTCCCTCTTGCTACTAGCTGCTCGCTAATTCCTGCTATCAGCTGTTTCCTGTTAGTCCACCACCAGTGGGTCGCACGTGCTGCGTCATCAACAGCCCCTCCTGTGACGGAAGAGCTCCTCATTCTTTTTAAACCAAAAAGGTTCCGCCAATATGTCTACCCTACGAGGCAGAAAATTGGGCACCTAGGATCAACTCACCAATCCGGCTCTGTGTGTCTAAACGCTTGCAGCTTGCAGGCAAAATGGCTCAACATTCGCCGAAAATCTGGCAGTGTCAAAGGGGCTATTGTGTTGACAAGAATGGAGTGGACGGACAGATGTATGTACGGATGGACGGACAACCTGAAGACATAATGCCTCCGGCCACAGCTATTGCCGGCGTAACCACATAAACCACAATTTATTGTCTGTTTTTTACTCTTGATTATTTTGCAGATGTAGTTATCAAATTAATCACTGTAACTTTGTGAAGAATGTAAAAAATGGTGATTCAGCTTCAAAGTGACTTGATGTTCCCTTGGCAGTACTGTGGTGGAGCTGTCCCAATTGTTTGGGCTGTCTGCATCACTTACATCTAAAATAGTTTTTAGAGAATCTGTACAGATTTCCATCTCTCATTACAAAATAATTATGGATTACATAGGAAGTCAAAGATGATGTACAAAAACATATACATAGTATGAAATGATATAGCATGTGACAAATAATTCTATGAGGGTGGAGGTTTTCTTTAAGCTCCATTTTTGCAGTTGTGTTAAAGGCACAGAAAAACAGATTAACAGTTGTGAGAATCTGATTCCTCCCACAGTTAAACAATAATCTAATAGAGAGAGAGGGAGGGGGACACACAAGTGAGCGATGGAAGAGACTGGAAGGACCAGTGACCACTTTTATTTCACCAGGGATCAGATCTATAGAAGACATCACATTACCTAGTTACATGAATAGTCAAATATTTAGGGAAATACAGTTGCTTTCACTACAAGATGAAGAAAATATCAATTTAATGTGTAACAAGCCAATATTGAAAGCACAGAGAATCTGCTGTCTTCATGTGTTTACATCGTATCATTTGATTTATTTACGAATTAAAAAAAAAAAGGAGAAGAACTGAAATTGATGTAGATTAAACTTTTAGAGCTGATTCAGTAAACTTGGAGTTATGTCTTACACCTGTTCCCACAGTGGGGTTGCCAGATTGGCACTTGATTGTAACTGCCAGCAACAACATGCAGGTGTCTATAGTGAAAGTGCCTGGTAGCATGTGCTGGAGCTCAGTATGTAGGATTTATAAAAATGTTGGGGCACAATTAGGTTTATTTTGTTGTCTTTACATTACTGGATATCTCTAGGTATTTCTGAATGATTAGGCTTTTAAAAAACTATTCAAACCAAGCATGTGTGACGCCCCTCCCACTGTCTTGGACAGTGTTCCAGCCAGCCTCATCAGGCAGTTGGCTGACATGGGAGGGTCATCACCATGATTAGGCTAGCTTCCAGGCTATAAAAGCTGCCTCCTCTGTTCACTTGGTCTCTCCCTTCCTTCAGCTGACACCCACTGGCATCATTGCTTTTGGTTTGCACCTTCAACACCTCCACAACACACCTGACACTCACCCTCGCATGGCTTTCATGACTGACTTTGCTGACTTACACACTCAATTGATTATTTAAGTTAATTTTAGTTGAATAAATTCTGCTTGTTTTAAGTAAATCTTTTGTGTCTCCCTAATTGTCACATTGACTCAGCCAGTTTGTGACACATGAAAATGAAAATTACTCTTTTGTTGAACTGGTTGACATATGATGGGTAGCCACATTGATTTGAGCAAAAAGTTGGAAACCACTGTGTTAAACCATGTACACATTGGCCCTCATTTATCAATCTATCGTACAAACCAGCGCAGATCTTAGCGCAGAAAATCATCTTATAATGGGGTTCACCTTTCATTCATGAAACTTTATTACCTTGCCAGTCACAGTGTAGGAGTGATCGGGTATTGTCATATCCCACCCCAATACATTTTGCGTTTCGAGGTCTTACCCCTAGAGTTTATGACACGGAGAGGCAAGGCAAGGCAAGGCAAGGCAACGCAATTTTATTTATACAGCACCATTCAGACACAAGGCAATTCAATGTGCTTTACAAGAGAAATACATTAAAAACAATAGATCATTAAAAACAAGAGCTAAAAGCAAGAAAATAAATAGTTAAAAACAGTGCAGAAAATGCATTTAAAAAGCAAACATAAAGCAAAAGCAACAGCAGACAAATATAAAAACAATAGCTACAGATTATCCTAACAATAAGTTACATATCTAGTTCACTGGTAAGCTGCAGTAAATAGTAATGTTTTAAGTCCTGATTTAAATGAGCTGACAGTTTCAGCCGACCTCAGATATTCTGGAAGTTTGTTCCACAGGCGGGGAGCATAGAAACTAAAGGCTGCTTCACCTTGTTTGGTTTTGAGCCTGGGAACACTGAGTAAACCTGTTCCAGATGATCTGAGGGGTCTGGATGCTTCATAACGTACAAGTATATCAGAGATGTATTTAGGCCCGAGACCATTTAGTGCTTTATAGACAAGTAACAAGATTTTAAAGTCTATCCTTTGACACACAGGAAGCCAGTGCAGTGACTTAAGCACTGGTGTAATGTGCTCCACTCTTTTGGTGTTGGTGAGGACTCTGGCAGCAGCGTTCTGGACGAACTGCAGTTGTCTGACTGATTTTTTACTCAGGCCTGTGAAGACACCGTTACAATAGTCCAGCCTGCTGAAAATGAAAGCATGAACAAGTTTTTCTGTATCTTGTTTAGACAGAAATTCTTTTATTCTTGCTATGTTTTTAAGGTGGTAGTAGGCTGATTTAGTAATTGTCTTAATGTGACTATTGAAATGAGAGGCGTAATACGGCCAAGAGGAGAAACTTCTCTGGGCTAGAAATGGAAACGCTGACGTCCCAGGTCCAGGTTAGCTAAATGGTTCTATTTGGCAGCCTGAAAAGTGGCATCAGAGGACGCTAGAAAAACACAGTATGGAAAAGAAAACACTGATGCAGTAAACAGTGTTGCAGTGGACAATGAAACTCCCGCTGAGGTTGGAATATTTCATTTATACATCCATGATATGTACTAACATACAGCCTACATGTATTCATAATATTAGCTTATATATTAGTAATATTTATATAAAGGTTTATAACTGACCCAGAATGAGGAGGGTGTGGTCATGTGTATCGGCTGCTTCCATTTTGGGAATAAGAGGTGGCGAAGGAGACACAGATGGACCACCTTAGCCGGACAATAGTAAAAATTTAATAACCAATAGGCTACTAGTATTTAGAATATTTACACAGTTATGAATTTGTTTTAAATAATACTTAAGATATGGGGCATTGGTGGCTTAGTGGATAGAGCAGTTGCTCATATATAAGGCTGTTGCCACAGCGGCCCAGGTTCGACTCCAGCCTGTGGCCCTTTGCTGCATGTCACTCCCTCTCTCTCCCCCCTTCTCACTCAGCATTCCAATCAATTAATAAGAATACTTATGATACATAATATAAACATGCTTTTGCTTGTTAGTGTGGAATTTTTTTTTCGGATAGAGCCAAGCATGAGTGGAGTTCTTCCTTTAGTCAGCCTGGAGCCAGTCCCACAGAGCCAGGCAACTGCCAGCTGTGATAGAGAGAGCACATGTTCATGTGGCGGCTATACATTTTTATGTAATTAATGTGTGGCTGCAAATACTCAGATGCCAGTCAGAATATGGTCTAATAACAATTACTAGACTCAGCCAGATTTACTCTGCAGCACCACATCGTAACAATCAGCAATGGGTGTACCAAAAATATTCATGAAAAGTGTAAGGCTGAGAAATGGAATGTGTCTTGTGATTGATGTGAGAGGGAAGTACAGCACAATATTCCCAGCAGCTTCTAATGTTACACCTTTAAAAAAAAAATCTGCCGACATTTCCTGTCTTGATCTCTTATCTTGAACGCTGTGGTTGCAAAATGGGAATCGCTGTGCCATCTCAACACAATTTTACCAGAGTGGATTGCATCACTGGACCACTGGGCTTGTACTTCATCAGTATAGTCCATCAAAGCCACTTGAGAAGGGAAACATGTTTATGGGATTAGAGGGGTTTAGATGTGTATAAAGGCTTTGTTCCAGTGTTTGACATTTGAAATGCACAGACATTTGGCTGAAATCCATCCCTGATTATTCACTGTAAAATGAACCCTGGAAATCCACAATTTCAGAGCTTCCAAGTCTTTCTTTATATTTGTGTATGGATCCATTTCACTTGTGAGATTGCCATGCTGGTGAGCTGGTTGGATTATTCTGACAAACCTAAGTATACTTCTGCATTGTGCCTCTGTAACCTGAGAAGTGAGATACTGTAAGTGAAGCAAACAGGAAGAGTGTGCTATGGAAGAGATACAAGGGGTGCAGATAAGATGAAAAGAAAGAGAGAGAGAGAGAGAGAGAGAGAGAGAGAAGCAGGAGATTGGTATTCACAGACAGATGGATGGATAATGTGCTTATGACTCAAGATCCCCCAGGAGACATTGCTGCCTGGGTGTGTCACTCACCACTTTCATCATTAAGCCATCCTCCCTTACCTTCTATCACACTTCTGTGTTTTCAGTGTTCTGTTCATTCAGGTTTCTGCTCCTGTCACATCAGACTGTACCTGATGATGCACCGGACACTTTGCTTTTCTGTTCTTTCTTCAAATGCCTTACTCCTCCTCTCCCTCTCTCCCTATCAGCCCTCTTGTTGTCTCTAATGTTTGGTGCTAATGCCCATCATCAGCAGCATCCGTCAGGGGGATATTCCTCTCTGCATCTCCTCAGTGAGGGACACAGCAGGCTTGCTGAGATCATTCACTCATTCATTCCATCCATCTATGAATTAATTCAATTATCTGCCTCCATCTATGATCTATCCATTCATTCATTGTCTTTGGATTATGCATCCACCTTTTATACTATTGATTCCTGATTTTAGGGGTGTAACAGTAAACAGAAGTCACATACACACTATACATAGAGTTTGGTACAGTGCAAAAAAGACAAATGCATAAGGTTACCTTTGTTTTTATTTTTTTTCCATCCACATCACTGAGGGCCTGACCTGGGCGCTGCATACTGATTCAGTGGTGAGAACACCAAGACAGAGACTGTGTCATGTAAGATGATTGAGAAAATTCCAGGTACCCCCTCAAATACTGAGGAACATCACTGCCGGGTACGGAAACAGCACTGAACAGGAGAACAGTATTTTTTTCAGCTAAAACGCTTTTCTCTATCATGCCTAAAGGATGTTTATATCAGATGAATGAATGAATGAATGAACTTTATATAGCACCTCTCATGCACAAAATGCAGCACAAAGTCCTTTACAATCCAGACGGCAGAGACAAACAGCGAAGAAATAAAACCATGCAATTATATGAGAAAAGAGAAGAATAAGTAAATTCATCAATTAGTAATTAATCAAGTAATATAAAAACCACCCAGATACTGTAACTGCCTTTTTCTCCCTTTTGAGGTTGGGAAGAAAGAGGAAGATGTTGATGAAGATGTGCATAAGGTGACTGGAGAAGGAAAAGTGTGTGGTAGCCACCGCAGTGCCTCCATTGTACTCTGTACAGTGTGTGTGTGTGTGTTTACTGCAGCGATTTTACGAGCAAAAATTATCTGAAAATTTAAATCGTGCTTAGTTATATGTATTTACAATATTGGAAGATATTATTGGAAACTGTTGACACACCATTGACCACGAGTGTGCTGAATCCCTCTCCCCTTGCTGATGACGGGACAGCAGTGGTGAAATAATGAGCAGCATTGGAGGTAAGATTTGAGTATGCTTATGATTTTTACAACTGAACTTTACAACTGCTTATGAAAAAGTTATGGCTCACTAGCATAAGCACAAATAACACTGCTGGATGAAATGTTAATGATGAAGTGGATCTATAAGTAATGTGTGATATGAGAAGACATTAAATGTGATGTCTCTCACGTTTAATTTATATAATTTAGCTTCAATTCACCACCTCACCATCAGTGTCACCAATTCCTCCTTTCTCCAAACGTTCGCATAGGTCAGAGTTTCTCTACAGGTGCACACATTCTCCAGTCAAGTTTTGTCTTTATGGATCACAAGTGGCGTATGCCTCTTTTAGGTCTCGTTTTGTGTGTATGCAATGGTTATAAATGTGACCCAGGAACCAACAGGCAGGTCTAACAGCTCTGTTGTTTCATTTGCACTTGTCATAATGTGACTGACTCACAGCCAATCAGTTTGTTATTTTAACCTGAGTACATGTTGCTAACTGCATACGACTCAGTGTTTCTGTACTTTGGCTCCAAATTATATGAATAAATTTACAGACTGTGTATTCTGCATGTAGCTTTGTGCACCTGACCAGAGACCCATATTTTGAAGCAGGATTTGAAGTAGGCAAGGTAACTTAGGGGAAAACTCAAGGTTTTCAGTACTACGAAGCTGGTTCTCTTTTTACTGGGATAAATCACTGTGGCAAGTTAACCTGCTCTAGAACAGGTTAACTTCAGGGTATTGGATCACAGCCTGTGAACATTCCGCCCTTTGACCAATCAGATCACTGAAGAAAAAAGTATCCATGAACAAAAGTTGGGAGTGACAGGTAAAAAAGAGGAGCCTATATGTTGTTGTAGGTCAGAAGAATCATTTCATTGTTCCAGGGCTCTGTTTTCACTGGTTTTAAACAGAACATCTAACAAATGGAGAGATAGTATACAACACATTATTTTAGCACTTTTTGAAATTATGCAAAGTTTATTTTAGTCTGCAGTGATAGTGCTGCTACTTTTACACTCTAATTCCATCACTGCAGCTGAAAATAACGAGACACCTACGTGATGAGAACTACGATAAAATAGATAATATGTTATGAGTAAAATAATCCACACACTGTTGAATGGCTCTCATTATTATAAATGTAAGATTTTGGTCAGATAGACCTCATTAATGTTTAGACTGACAGTAGTTTGGACTCAAAAGCAGGACTCAACACAGCAGAAGTTCCAAGCAATAATCCTTTTAATGCAGAAATGGGTTCGGTACACAAGTGGGCAGTCAGGTCTGGCAGAGGTATCCAAATCGTTGAGGCAGAAATCAGGGTCAAAAAACAGAACTAGATCAAAAACCACTATAAACTGACACTAGGAGAAATGCTGGGACGCTTACAGACAACTGAAAAGATGAACTGGCAGAGAACAAAGGGAAGCACACTGACTAAATAGACAAGGGAAGATGGGATTGTTTCATCATCATCCAACTAAACAGCAAAAAAATACTCTATACTAACGTCACATAGGCCCATAGCTCAGTGATACCGACATGTAATTTAAGTCTCGGATGACAGTGAATTTTTGGATAGTGTTTTCAATGTTTCTAGATTTTCCCTTTTAAGAATACAGATTGTCATTTACAGTACAGGCCAAAAGTTTGGACACACCTTCTCATTCAATGCGTTTTCTTTATTTTCATGACTATTTACATTGTAGATTCTCACTGAAGGCATCAAAACTATGAATGAACACATGTGGAGTTATGTACTTAACAAAAAAAGGTGAAATAACTGAAAACATGTTTTATATTCTAGTTTCTTCAAAATAGCCACCCTTTGCTCTGATTACTGCTTTGCACACTCTTGGCATTCTCTCCATGAGCTTCAAGAGGTAGTCACCTGAAATGGTTTCCACCGCACAGGTGTGCCTTATCAGGGTTAATTAGTGGAATTTCTTGCTTTATCAATGGGGTTGGGACCATCAGTTGTGTTGTGCAGAAGTCAGGTTAATACACAGCCGACAGCCCTATTGGACAACTGTTAAAATTCATATTATGGCAAGAACCAATCAGCTAACTAAAGAAAAACGAGTGGCCATCATTACTTTAAGAAATGAAGGTCAGTCAGTCCGGAAAATTGCAAAAACTTTAAATGTGTCCCCAAGTGGAGTCGCAAAAACCATCAAGCGCTACAACGAAACTGGCACACATGAGGACAGACCCAGGAAAGGAAGACCAAGAGTCACCTCTGCTTTTGAGGATAAGTTCATCCGAGTCACCAGCCTCAGAAATCGCAAGTTAACAGCAGCTCAGATCAGAGACCAGATGACTGCCACACAGAGTTCTAGCAGCAGACCCATCTCTAGAACAACTGTTAAGAGGAGACTGCGCCAATCAGGCCTTCATGGTCAAATAGCTGCTAGGAAACCACTGCTAAGGAGAGGCAACAAGCAGAAGAGATTTGTTTGGGCCAAGAAACACAAGGAATGGACATTAGACCAGTGGAAATCTGTGCTTTGGTCTGATGAGTCCAAATTTGAGATCTTTGGTTCCAACCGCCGTGTCTTTGTGAGACGCCGAAAAGGTGAACGGATGGATTCCACATGCCTGGTTCCCACTGTGAAGCATGGAGGAGGAGGTGTGATGGTGTGGGGGTGTTTTGCTGGTGACACTGTTGGGGATTTATTCAAAATTGAAGGCACACTGAACCAGCATGGCTACCACAGCATCCTGCAGCGACATGCCATCCCATCCGGTTTGTGTTTAGTTGGACGATCATTTATTTTTCAACAGGACAATGACCCCAAACACACCTCCAGGCTGTGTAAGGGCTATTTGACCAAGAAGGAGAGTGATGGAGTGCTGCGGCAGATGACCTGGCCTCCACAGTCACTGGACCTGAACCCAATGGAGATGGTTTGGGGTGAGCTGGACCGCAGAGTGAAGGCAAAGGGGCCAACAAGTGCTAAACACCTCTGGGAACTCCTTCAAGACTGTTGGAAAACCATTTCAGGTGACTACCTCTTGAAGCTCATCGAGAGAATGCCAAGAGTGTGCAAAGCAGTAATCAGAGCAAAGGGTGGCTATTTTGAAGGAACTAGAATATAAAACATGTTTTCAGTTATTTCACCTTTTTTTGTTAAGTACACAACTCCACATGTGTTCATTCATAGTTTTGATGCCTTCAGTGAGAATCTACAATGTAAATAGTCATGAAAATAAAGAAAACGCATTGAATGAGAAGGTGTGTCCAAACTTTTGGCCTGTACTGTACATTCGATGCCACTGTCATTTACTGTCTCGCAGTCCTAGACACTTGCTGTACCATGTCATCACATATCATATGAAGCAGCCTACTTCATTCATGGTTCTGATAATGTCTCTCGTAATTAACAATCCTGCCTCTTTCACATGAACATGCTTGTGGCTGGATAAGAACACCCAGAGTTGACTGAACTGGGCCCTGTTTACCAGTTTTGATGTACCTTAGCACTCTACGAAGGTCTCTAAGAAATACCTTAGCTAAGGAACTTCTTTTCCTACGAGTGTTTCCCAAATTGTCCCCTAGCGGGTGCTGTAAAGAGAGCTGCTAAGGTACATCGTAAGTTGGAGCTGTCGTTCACCATGGTGCTGACAGCATATTAATCGATGCTGCAGTGTATTAATCGATGCTTGATCTCATATAAGGTATATATATAAGGTATATATATAAGGTAAATAAATGATGTTGTAATATGAAAAGTATTGCCATAATAATTTTACCTCCATCAAATATTATATCATAAATGAGACTATGCCTTTAACAGAACATCTGCTGATCTATTTGAAGCCTAGTCCACACATACACGGGTATTTTTAAAAGCAGTGCTTTAAAACTAAATTTCTGTCCAGACAAGTGTTTTGGCACCATTTCAGGAAAAATCCCTGTCTTAATACGCCTGAAGCATGACTTACATGCGCGTCCCGTTATAAACAAGGAGACTAATGATGAAGCAGGGAAACGTGATTGCTGCTCACCGATAATGCATTTGTTATTGAAACATTTATAACAGCATGCGTGTTTGTTTCTCTTTTTCCATCATTGCAGTTCAATGCCAGTTTGTGTCTTACATATAAGTTACATATAAGTTTTCCAGCATCGGTTCTGTCAATGTACAGACTGCAAATCTGTTGTTGTCACACAATAGGCACCTGTAGCAGCAGCATAACCACGTTTCATTGTTCTGTGTGTGTGTGTGTGTGTGTGTGTGTGTGTGTGTGTGTGTGTGTGTGTGTTTGTTAGGGATGTCCCGATCCGATATTCGGATCGGTATCGGCCGCCGATATTAGCAAAAAACAGGCATCGGCATCGGATCGGACTGCATGGAAAAATGCCGATCCATGAACTCCGATGCAGTTTTTCACGGAGTCCGTGCCAGGTTTTCCGGCCAGCCCAGCGCTCCGCGATTCAAGCAGTCCATTCCAGTGATCCGCTCCAGCGCTTACTATCAGTCCACCAGGCCAGCATGCAGACGGCAGACACACACAGAGGGAAGGGTAGGAAGAGTAGCAGTCAACTTAGTTAACTGACTATTTGTTTTCTGCTCTGGTTTTTTGGGAGTGATATTTTTATTTGGTTTACACTCTTACTGTTTAAGTAAAGAGCACTGATGGCATTGTTTTGGGCACAATTAGTGAAATTGGAGCCATGGATGGACTACAAAAACAGTACTTAAATAACTGAAAAGGAAAGGCTGCATTGTTTGTTAAATGTCAACAATGTCTTGTGGTGTTAATCTATTTTTTTATTTATTAGGGGGCCAAAGCACAAGTGTGTGGAGTCTTGCTGCTATTTTAATTTCATTGTTAGACATTTTAAAGATTTCTTGTGTTGATTCATTTTCTATTTATTAAGGGGCCAAAGCAGCCAAAGCAAACCAGCTATATTTTTTATTTAATGTTAATGTTCAAGTTTAAAGTTTGTTTATTTAACCCTGCTAACAATAAACAGGTCAGTTTCTCATACCAGCTATTGTGGATCATTCTACCTAACCCGATTAAGTAGTTGTTCTTTGCTTGATCAAACCTTTTCTAACATGACTGACAACAAAATAAGTGAATATGTATAATACGTGCTTGGATCGGATCGGTATCGGCCAAAACTCAAGGCTGTAATATTGGTATCGGATCGGAAGTGAAAAAGCTGGATCGGGACATCCATAGTGTGTGTGTGTGTGTGTGTGTGTGTGTGCCATAATTAATCGCATCAAGTGGACTGACGTTTGTCCTTATAAAATGATTAACATGAACCAAATGGCTATGCAGACATGACGCCTTTGGTTCAGTTGATTGAGCACAACGATACGCTGTAATGCAGCCATAATCTCGTCTACAATGAAGCAAGCAGAGGCGACGCGCTTGATCACCTATATAGCTGGTGCCACCCGCTTGATTAGTTTCCATCCGGCCTCATTAGACTTCAATTTGATCAATTTGTCAAGTATCTGTCAGATATTGGGTATATAGTGGTAGGGTACAGGGCTTGACGCTAACTTTTTTCCCAAGGAGCACATGTGCTCCTAAGTTGAAAAAGTAAGGAGCGCACAAAGAACCAATTCATTATTATTTTTCATTAAGTTAATTTGAAACTAATGATGTAATGTGTTCAAGGAGTTTAGATGTGAATTATTCTGCAACTGTCCATCTAAAAAGCATAATTTTGGCCTAATAAAGCTAAAACTGTGACAGGATGAACCGAGCGCATCACTAAGGGACAGCTTACGAGTGGTTCAGACCGCCCTTCTTAAGATATACCTTTCAGAAGATATATCTTCACTAAGGAGACTCTGGGAAACAGCCCGTAAGCTTAAGGGAGACCTTAAGATACAACTTACGATGCATGTAGGACTATGAAGGCTCTTGGAAACAGGGCCCTGTTTGATAACCAGCTTTGTAGTGCCAGTTATCCAGACGGACACTGTTAGGGTTAGTCAGATCAAATATCAAGAAGATATTCTGGGTAAGCTGAACTGGCTTCATAGTACAGGCCTCAGGATGGTTTGGTATGAATACACAAACTGTTAGTCCTACTTGATTGTTGTAGATAATTCATTCATCTGTTCACTTATTCATTCACTGCTTATATGCTTTTCCATCTGTCATTCAGAGTAAGGTGATTCTACATTAACACTCATGAGTATACGAGTATCGGTTTCCCATTCAGAGTCTAGTAGATTCAGCCTTTGATCATGTGAAGGGGGTATTGGGTAACAGCTAATGACCGAGTCTTTGTCTGACTGGCTCAGTCATCAGACTGGGAAGAAGGTTATGTTTGCTGACAATGCACAGTTAATCGAAATATTATTGAAATTACAGTATGGTCAAGTGCAATATCCAACGGTGAAATATGTCACAACATAACATTATAAATTAAGCTATGTGGTGCTACACAGATGCCCAGGCCTAAAAGTCCTATTCGAGACACAAGGTAACATGCTTGTTTGGTACAGACCCCAGCATCCAAATCAAAATCACAACTCATATTCCAATTGCAATATATTTAAAAATAATCTTAATGTGCTTTTTTTTTTTCTTTTTTTTTTTACATATGATGCAGCCCTGCTTGCTAATGTTTGGACCCTCTGACGAGCCTGTGCTAGTTTACGTAGCAAAACAATAAAGCTCACTAAACTAATTTAAGATCAAACAACATTGTTCTGTGTGAGTGATCCTTACTATAAAAGAAATATTTTCATGTGTAAGTATATTTGGTGTGTTTAAAGCAACGTTTGTTCAAGCCATTTGTAATTTAGTTAGAGTAATCTAATGACGCTCACGCAATTGTGTAGGTCCAAAAGGTCACATGATGTAAATATTGTCATATGTCGATTTTTGGAAGGGTTTAAACTGCCATGTAGCCCAATTTTTTTAACTGCATAGATTTATATATGGCTCTAATGATTAATTTATTAATCAATCAGTTGATTGACAAAAGAATTAAATCATTAATTCATTATTTCAGTCATTTTTAAAGACCAAATCTGTTGTGACAATTTGATGTTTTTCCTTGTCACTTATGATCGTGAATTGGATATCTTTGGGTTTTGGATGACTGGATGTACAAACCAAGCAATATGAATACGTCACCTTGGGCTATGAATAATTATAATGCACATTTGCATACTTTTCACCAACATTTTCTAGACAGAATGATTAATGGAGAAGATAAAAGTCAGATTAATCAATAATAATAGTTACATCGCCAAATAAAAACATCTCAGTCCATTTTCAAGTATATCTTGCCCTTAAGGCCACCATAAATGTCTTTAGGCCTTTGTGTGTGTGTGCCTGTAAACTGATCCAGCATTACCTAGAATATTGCAAGGTTCCAAAGACCCATTAACTCACAGCTACAGGTCCATGTATTAGCCTGACTACACCCCACAGACAGCAGACATGACCCATGTCCATTACATCCAGCTCACCAACCACCACAGCCTGTCAGCAGCCATTTCTGACAACCACCTGCTTCACAGCAAACACAACAGGGATCCATTTAAAAGAGACACCACTGTTATTGATCATTAGGAATTATTGATATTGATGTTACTGAGGCTTGAAAGCAACATGCAGGGAATTGGCTCATAACTCAGGCTAAGAGCCTATTAGGCTGCCTGAAGTCACAAGTGACATCATTGTTGGCTTCATCCCATGTCGAATACACAGAAGTCCCACTGCCAAGCCACACTGTGTGTGTGTGTGTGTGTGTGTGTGTGTGTGTCTGCTGTGTCTCTGAAGCACTGCAGGCTTTTGCACTCCTGAGATTAACTTGCATCTAGCATTCTGATTGTAAAAATTTGATGGAGTTGGATTTTACAGTCTTGTGAAAACACTGATTAAAACAGTCTTCACTTTCTCTCATTATATTTATACGTTTTTTTTTTTAAATGTACAGAAAACACTAGCTTTTCATCATTCTGGGAATCTCAACCATTTTCATTCCCAACTCATCAAATACTGCTGCTTTGTCACTGATTTTGCATTCAGACACTGATGCAAAAAGGCACCTTTCACAGTGGTATGATATGCCACCAGTTTGAGTGCAGCCGGCAAAAACGTAATATAATGAGCTGTAAAGTCTGTACAGGGATGGGTCCAGCAAACCCCGGACTTTTACCCAGGAGCCCGCTCTTTGCTTTCCATGTGAATATTGAGCCAAATCATGATGGGGGTTTTTCTAAACCTAATCACATGCTTTTGTTTCCTATATCTAAAAAACATAAATCAAGGTGTTATACTGATGTTGTAAGTTTATTTTGAAAAAGAATGTGTGCATCTAACAAGCAGAAACTGTACATTTTCTGTGAAAATGGAAGTGTATTTTTAACAGACACAGTGCATGTAAGTGTAAATTGACACTGTGTCCTGAAACGTCAACAACAGATGCAGTAGGATACCTGCCGGGTCAAATGTAGATGTGAAAAAGCTGCAATATTTAAAACTGGGATAAGAATGCATTGGATATCTGATACTGATGAGAGTTTAGCACCTGGACTCTCTGCGTCCTGATTGACGTGCTTATATTTCCCATAAACTGTGTGTAATAAGGGACGTAGGTGACTCCATTTTGGAACCTCAAGTTCGGCATTTTGGCCATCACCATCTTAGATATTTGGAGCCAGAAGTGACGTTATTTGGATAAGAGGGTGGAGCTATGAAGGAGAGAGGGGTGGATCTGACTTATACACTGTGGCGATGATGACTAGCTTCTGGAGCCAGCCTTAAGTGGCCATTAGAGGGACTGTGTCGGCATTTTGGGTTGGCTTCATTTTCCAGCCCTGGAAGTTGATATTTCCTGGTTGGAATTCTGCACTTAATGTTTCATCACATTCCACCTACATTTTGTCAATAATGTCAAGCCATTGAACCAGTTATACTGTATGTGTGACTCCTTTGACCTTTCCCCCGGTAGGTAAATGGAGGTGCAGGACAGGAGCCGCTCGCCTTCCCGTAGAACTAGTCGGGTGGAGCAGGTGGTGGGACGATGGCTGAGACGATCCCGGGACCTGGGCAGCAGGTCTCATTCTCTGAGCAGGTAGACCTCTGTTTTTGTCATATGTTAAATATTAATTCTCCATGTCTTCTGACCTTTAGGTCTTTGACTGAGGAAGGGGCCTGTATGAAAATATGGATTACTGCAGTTTTGTCCATCAAATAAATAATTTCTGCTGTATTTTGATACCGTCTGTTGTATTTACGCTTTCTCCCCTTATTCTTTTATTATATACGATTAAGAATTTGTCACTACAAAATTGACCACACTGACAGAGCAGAAATGCAAAAATTACACAAGGTAAGATTCTAAAGTTTTATGCCTCCACTTTGGCAATAATTGTGGCCGGAGGCATTATCTTTTCGGGTGTCCATACGTCCATCCGTCACTCTGTCCATCTGTCCTGCCTGTTCTCATAAACGCAATATCTCAAGAACTCCGTTAGGGAATTTCTTCAAATTCGGCGTAAACCGCCACTTGGATTCAAAGATGAGCTGATTAGATTTTGGTGGTCCAAGGTTCAAGGTCAAAGTCACTTTGACCTCACCTGTCTTAATCTTGTGAAATGGATAACTCAAGAAAACCATGACAGAACTTCTTTTACTTCCCACAAACATTCACTTGGATTTGTCAATGATCTGATTAGTTTAAGGTTATGGTCACTGTGACCTCACAAAACGTGTTTTTGGCTGGAAAAAAAAATCATACGCTAGTTCTTTTTTTGGGGGGGAATTTTGCCTTTTCTGACAAAAATTCACACAAATGTGTTATGGGATATGGGATGGGAAAGTTCAAAGGTCACCTTCACTGTGACATCATAATGTTCTGCAAAAACACTTCTGATCATTATTCAGTGTCATATCTCAGGAACAGAGGGGGAGACATTTGGTCAGATACTGAATTGGTGACACTAATCTTGGGTGTCCATCTTGAAACTGTGCTGATTGTGTAGATCGTCTTTATTGTTGAGGGAAGATGACTATGAAGCATCCACATTTTAGAATTTGTAGCTTCTTTGTAGCAACATTCATATTTGAAACGTTGTATACTGTCATGGCTACATATGTGTTTGGACTGACGTGGATGTAAACTGTGAATGCAACCTGGCTAGTAAGCAGAGGCATATCACCATGAGGCGGTAATTCTGTTTTATTTTAGTTTTTTCCTTTAATTTATGTCCACTTGCTACTCTCCAGAGACCGGGTTGCAGTGGATGGGAAGCCAGCAGAGTGCAGTGGCTCTGATCAAAGGAATTACCCCTTCCGCTTCATTGTTCAGATCCAACGGGACCCAAACCTCAACTCTCATGGCCTCAATCTGTCTTCCCAGAACCCCATCCTGGTGCAGGAGGTCACCCCAGGTATGGCATGATTTATGAAATGGAAACATGGAGGAGAGAAAAAGCAAAGCAGCATTAACAAAAAGGTCTTAAACTAGTGCAGACAAAATATGAATTAATTATTGCAGCTAAGTCTGCCTCTTCTGAGGGAGCAGTTATGAAGCTGGTCTGTGAACTTTGAATGGAACTGATACTACAAATGTTGCTGTGTTCATACATTTTTCTTCTATATACAGATATGTAACCCTTGTCCCTAAAAGCAATGCAGCGCTTCTCACCCTGGACAAATAATGAGTAGAAGAAATACAATATTTCTCAGTAAAAGGGAGTTTGGTTTCATAGCTGATACTGCATGTTTAGGTGAGCCCAGCTATGTGTGGTTGGAACCTCTCATTCTCCCCAACACCAGCTCAGGCTCTGTTTCCCCTGGAGATCACATTCTACGTGCCAGAGTCCATTGCCAAGCTATGCAGTGTTTTGGTCTGCTTTGTCAGTATCCCCTGCCCAACAGGCACAGCGGCTACTGTTCACTTTGAAAGTGTCAAGTCTACATAGCTTGGCCAGGGAATGACCTGACAGATGTGCAGGACATACCTGAGGATGTTGTTGGTACACTACCTAATATATTCTGTCCCTACAGGAACAGGGCTTTTTTCCATCCCTTTCTCCCTATTGTCTCTTATTTTGCATAAAGCATGTCTCCCCAGCAAATGTAACAGTGGAACTGTGCCAGATCACTGCAGGCCTCTGGCCAGTGTACAGGACCAGCTGTAAAAAGTGGGAACTCCAAGGGACTGTATGCTCATACTGTGGCACACAAAATCGCAAAAAAATCGGTGGCACCGATGTTTGTGTGTGTTTGAACAGTGGGTTTACATGGTGTGTGTATGTGTGTTTGTCTGTGTGTGTGTTGGGCAAGGGGGCATCCTCACTTTAATAAGGAGACACAACAGAGGTGGAGATTTTCAAGTAGAGGGACTTTTTCACCATGATAAAAGCTCTCAGGTAGCACTTCCTCTCCAGGCTGTGTGCTGTCCCCAAGAACCTCTTCCAATCAAATGCCTCACACACTTTCTGTAATGTAATAGGTGGGTAAGATAGGGGTTAGTGGTGTTATCTGGGTCATAGCAAAGGTGAGATATGCAAAGCCTACAGCTGGAGGTGTGCCAGGGAGTCCTGCACCGGGTTGGGTACCAGATGGCTAACCTGCAAAAAGCTGTGTAACGAGTTAAAAAAAGAGAAAAAAGGAAAAAAAAAAAAATATATATATATATATAACAAGGCTTGAACATATAATATATTAATTCACGAGTACAGGCATGAGTAAAAATGAACTACACCCCGAAAGCAGCAGATGATAACAAAAATCTATTTTTTTAAAATTATTATTGTTTATTATTAATGCAGTTCATTTTTGTTTTGACACAAGTGAAACCTTTGACCCTGATGTCACATTCATCACCGATGTGGAGTACTCCAGCAGTGAAAGTTTGAAGTTTGAGGATGAGGTAACAGCATACATTGAGTTCAAGACACCCAAGGAGGATCCTTTTGAGGTTTTATGGTGGTGGTACGAGCATGCTTAAATGTTTCCTCACCTGGCAGTTATTGTGCTACACATGATAAATCATTCAAAGGTTACTGAAATTCTGTTAAATGACACTGGTTTGTCTCATGGTTTGGTTTAGTCTCATAGTTTTGCTGGGCAAGGGTTAAACATACTTTACCCTTTTGAGGGTCAAGCATCAAGTCATCATTGAATCTCAAGAGTCAATTGACCCTCTGCTAAGTCCCGCCCCTTGAATACAAACTGGCTAATCATAGCATAGCATCGGCCAGCTCTGACAAGAGTCAGCTGTTCTCCATAGACTTTCATTCAATTGTTTCTTCTTTTCTTCTTGTCTTTTCAGGCTGGTTTTCTGGGTTTGGAGCTAAATATTGTGCCTGGGGCACACAGTGTATTATTGATACTCATTACCTGGATACTTTGGAAAGAGATATACATTTTTTTCCCAGTTCCAAAACCAAAATGACACCCTGAAAAGTGGGGGGCACATGAATATCCGTTTGTTGGGTAGCTACCCTGTTTTCAGTTTTTGGATTCAGAAATTTTTATTTTTTTATATTTTTTTTTTTGCCAGATGTAGGCTATCAATAAAGGCAAACTGCGCAACCAAACCCTTTTTCTAAAAACTTACAAATAACAATACAAACAATACTGCAGCAGCTTTAAAAAAAAAAAAAAAGCAGGTAGGAAATCTGAATTCAGAATTGTCTGTGTAACTTACAAAGATCCAGTGCATGCTAAAACAAATACTTATTGTAAAAAATACTGTACTGTGAAAAATATGGCTATATAAGAACCTATTTTATTATTCTTATCTGACAAACAATGAAGCAATTACTTAAAAATCATTAAACGCAATTGCATATTATGTTTGGCTTATATTTGTACACGGAAGTACAGTTTACTGCTGAGATGCGGAGCCGCCAGGATCTGAAACCCCTGAGGTTCAGGGGCAGATTACCTCGCTTTCTTCTGTCTGGCTCAAGTCCGCTCTGTCACCATCTGCTCCCCGGCCCCCCCAGACACACACACACACATACACACACACCGTTGCTAATGTCTCCAGTTGTCCTGTTATGACTTGGCTCAGTTTTACCTCTCTCTCTGTGACTCTGGCACACGTTGCAGCATCTTGACAGTGAAATATGAATCCTTTATTTTAGAATTTAAGAGCTACTGCTGTCACCTGCAATTGTTTAAGTTCATTTTGGATGTAACAAGTAATAACTTGTATCACATTTGAATCACTCAGTATTCGAGGGTTATCTGATGCTGTTAAGACAAAGACATACTAAAGATGCTGTTGATGATGGGAAAGTGTTGGCAGGGAGTGGTCGGTGGACACAGTGATAGGGGTGATGAATTTCTTTGTTTATGAGAAACTATTATCTTCCTTTACGTAGTATCCATAGATTGCACACAGTTTAAGGTGCAACATTTGTACTTGCCTACAGGAATTTATGTATTCTGTCTGTAGTGAGAGCCACAGTTTTTGCAATGCTACATATTTCAGATTGCTTTAAATTCCAGCTTTCCTCAGCATTTGTATGGTGGAAACTCAGGTCAACACTGTTCATGCCTTTGTTATGGTGGACACAAATGGAATTACAAGCTGTCTCCCAGGATATTAAATGTAATGAAAGAAAGAAAGAAAGGAAACGTGTTTAATAAAATCACGTTTTAGATAAGAAAAGAAAGCATCTTGTTAAGTTAGGCGTAAATAAAAAGCAAACCTGGGATTAGAACTATCAGTAGCTCTTTAAAGTGAAATCTTCCCAATATTTAGCAGGTTGGCTGAAAGCATTGGCAACATAATTTGCCATACCTCTGTCTACTATTGTGAAACTCATCTCGGTTGGTTCAGTTGGTTTGTATATGAAGTTTGAAATAGGTTTTTCTCACTTTAATTATTTTTCCTGTTTATTCTGACCATTAATGCACTCCCAATGGAGGTGATGGTTTACAAAATCAGTGCTAGGAAGTTAAAGGGATTGTTCAGATTTTTTTAAGTGGGGTTGTATGGGGTTTTTATCCATAGACAGTATGTTACATGCAGTTGATGACAGTCAACACGCCCCCAGTTTGGAGAAATGGGCTGGACTTCAACATGGGAGCTAAGCAATGTACCACTGTGGAGGGGTCAACAACAAAATGTATTGTAGCCACCTAAAAAAGCCCCAACTAAAAACACAATATCAGTTTACATGTATGCTATATTTAGAATATTTTCACTGCTTTACATTCATGTCAGACAGTGATTTCCAGCTGGAACATGAAGCCATTATAGTGCTCTCGTCAATGCCAGACTCCATAGAGAAAAACTGGGATTTAACATCACTGTAGACAGGAGCTGCTGGTCTACCCTTGCCTCAGTCAGTAAGTTTGTTTGTGTTTTAGTGTGACTTTGGGTTAGTTCAGATTCACCAAAGCCACACAATGACACAAACTAACTGACCGAAGCAGTGGTAGACCAGCAGCTACTGTTACCAGCATGCTAAAATTACTGTTTTTGTCAATGGAGTCTGGTGGCTTTGACCAGCGCATAGATGGGGAACTGAAGTTGTTAATGGCTTTTTGTTGGAATGGGCTGTCTGATGGAAAGGTAAAGCAGTGAAAATAATCTCAATATAGTGTACACTTTTTTTTAAGATTTTTTTGGGGCTTTTTAGCCTTTAATGTATAGGACAGACAAGTGTGAAGGGGGAGAGAGAGAGGGAGTGACATGCAGCGAAGGGCCACAGGCTGGAGTCGAGCCCGGGCCGCTGCGGCAACAGCCTTGTACATGGGGTGCCTGCTCTACCACTAAGCCACCGACACCCCAATGTAGTGTACACTTAAACTGGTATTAATTATGGGGCTAAAAACATGTGGTATTAGCAGTAGATTTCTGAGCTTCTGTGTTGGAGTCGAGCCTGCTTTTCCAAACTGGGGGCACACCGACTGACTTCTTCTGTATGTGATACACTGACTTTGAATAAAAACCCCATACAACCCCACTTCAAATCCAAACTATCACTTTAAGACTTAATGTAACAGTGCAGGCTTTGCCAAGGCTTTTCTTCCATTCGTCTCCTTATACAGTGACCTGAAGCAATTCCTACAGCATCCATTTAATGTTGCATACTGACCTATAGGGACAATAGATGAAGGTGACATTGGTGTTAAACACTGATAGAGTTGAGGAAGGTGTAAGAATGCTAAATGAGGCAAAGAGATAAACAGTTGTTAGATATTTCCCAGATTGCTGGTATCCCTGCAATGGGATGGTGAGGTTTGGAGAGGCGGGTGAAAAATTATGCATCAGTGTGAGATGAAAGGAGATCACCAGAATACAAACTACTGCCTGTCATCAAGCCCAGTTGCAGTATGAATGCAGGCCAACTGAACACCCTCAGGCATGACAACACAAGGACGTTTTGTGTGTCCAGGTGGTCCTGCAGATGGTCGTCTCGTCCCTGGCGACCAGCTTGTGAAGATCAATAACATCGCTGTCGAAGACCTGACCCCGGAGCAAGCTGCTGAGATAATCAGGTCTACACCAGCAGCTCACAGACACACATGCACATGCATGATTATCAGTATACACATCACAAAGTGGTGTTTAAAATTAAGCTATGCACATCTGGTCTAACCTTCCCAGCCACCCTTTGTTTTTCAGGGAGTGTCAAGATACGCTGACAATGACTGTCCTCAGAACGATGCTGGTGAGTCTACTGTATCTAACTAACCACACACACACACACACACACACACACACACACACAAAAACTGCAGAAATGTACATTTACACCTTAAGACATTTAATAGATGTTCCAGCTGCGTTGTAAATAAACTTCAACCATTTCCTTGTCTAAAAATGAACACACAGGCATGTATGTGTACACATGCTTGCCATAGATGTGTTGTGTCTCTATGCACATGGGATTTCAAAATGCTTTTGTCAACAAACCCATTAATCAACATATGGGATCTTGCGGTCAAGCCTCATTGCTAACAGGCCTGCCATCACCAAATTCCCACCACTACATCAGTGTTAACAATGACAACATGTTACACCCTCAGAAAGTGCCCCCACAGACTCAGTTAGATACACACTCTATCATGATCGCTCAGTCTACAGTATATGTGTGTGTGTGTTTAGGTTATGGATCTCAATCTGTGATGTGCACTAAGGTAAAGTAGATGGGTAAATAAATGGCTGCTCATCATCCGCTCTGCTGATGGAAGCATCTTTACCCTCTGATTCATAGCTCAAAGTTCCTTCAAGAAATCATTATTGAGCTTTGAGGAATTATTATCATTTCCCAGAAAATATTCATCTGTCAGGCTCGTTGATGGAAACAAAACATCAAAAGAATTCTGAACCAAGGCAATTAAGATTTTTATTATCACCAGAGAGTGGTATGAGAGCAGGAGGATTGTTTTGACAGTTTCCTGTGGTACTTTCAATTCAGCAATAACTGGTTTTGCAGTAGTAAGGGCAACAATGTGCTTATCTCTGTTACTGAGCACCCGTACCTATGATTAATATGAATGCATAATGGATCTCTTCTAAATATATATCCCTTGATAGACTTGTAAAGTGAAATAGTATTACTGTCACTACATTAATGCATTTTAAAAAAAAATGGATGTACCTATCTTTGTATCAGAATCATGCCCACCTTTCTGCAACATTCAGTGCTATCCAGCCTCCAGTGTGTACATCCTTCCCACACATTGCTTAGGATTCTATAGGACTTGTTACAATTTCAACTTGTTTTTATAAATAAGCTGATTCAAGAATGTGCCATAAACTCTCTGTGCAGCACATGAGTTTCATGCTCTGTAATGGAACTATATTAAATTGTATTGTCCCTATCAAATGAAATGCATTTGAATTCAACATGTCAGGGTATATAGTATTATATAGTATTATGAACCTATTAAAATTAAAATGTGTTTGGTGAAAAATCTGTATGCATACATGCAAAATCAACAGGCTGTGTATCTTATAATTTCTTCATATGTGCCACTTCCCTGTGCTTAGCTGAAAATATACCTGTACCACATTCAGTCCTCATTTAATTATTTAAAAAAAAATAAACTATGAATACCTGATTTATTGATTTGTGTTCCTCCCAGGGCCCAAAGTCATCATTCATCACACCAGAGAAGAGGGCCAAGCTCAGGTCCAACCCTGTGAAAGTTCATTTTGCTGAGGAGGTGGAGGTCAATGGACACTCTCAGGTGAGAACATGGGATGTAGTTATTCTGCACCCTCAACCCTAATAACTTGAACCTGAAACCTTGTATCTTAGGGTACTGTGGAAATTTTTACCCAGGATACACACAATGCATTTTAAGGAAGGAATGTAAATGTAGCACCTGAAAATGATAATTTTATATATACACATGTATATATATATATATATATATATATACACACACACATATATATATATATATATATACAGTACAGGCCAAAAGTTTGGACACACCTTCTCATTCAATGCATTTTCTTTATTTTCATGACTATTTACATTGTAGATTCTCACTGAAGGCATCAAAACTATGAATGAACACATGTGGAGTTATGTACTTAACAAAAAAAGGTGAAATAACTGAAAACATGTTTTATATTCTAGTTTCTTCAAAATAGCCACCCTTTGCTCTGATTACTGCTTTGCACACTCTTGGCATTCTCTCCATGAGCTTCAAGAGGTAGTCACCTGAAATGGTTTCCACCGCACAGGTGTGCCTTATCAGGGTTAATTAGTGGAATTTCTTGCTTTATCAATGGGGTTGGGACCATCAGTTGTGTTGTGCAGAAGTCAGGTTAATACACAGCCGACAGCCCTATTGGACAACTGTTAAAATTCATATTATGGCAAGAACCAATCAGCTAACTAAAGAAGAACGAGTGGCCATCATTACTTTAAGAAATGAAGGTCAGTCAGTCCAGAAAATTGCAAAAACTTTAAATGTGTCCCCAAGTGGAGTCGCAAAAACCATCAAGCGCTACAACGAAACTGGCACACATGAGGACCGACCCAGGAAAGGAAGACCAAGAGTCACCTCTGCTTCTGAGGATAAGTTCATCCGAGTCACCAGCCTCAGAAATCGCAAGTTAACAGCAGCTCAGATCAGAGACCAGATGAATGCCACACAGAGTTCTAGCAGCAGACCCATCTCTAGAACAACTGTTAAGAGGAGACTGCGCCAATCAGGCCTTCATGGTCAAATAGCTGCTAGGAAACCACTGCTAAGGAGAGGCAACAAGCAGAAGAGATTTGTTTGGGCCAAGAAACACAAGGAATGGACATTAGACCAGTGGAAATCTGTGCTTTGGTCTGATGAGTCCAAATTTGAGATCTTTGGTTCCAACCGCCGTGTCTTTGTGAGACGCAGAAAAGGTGAACAGATGGATTCCACATGCCTGGTTCCCACTGTGAAGCATGGAGGAGGAGGTGTGATGGTGTGGGGGTGTTTTGCTGGTGACACTGTTGGGGATTTATTCAAAATTGAAGGCACACTGAACCAGCATGGCTACCACAGCATCCTGCAGCGACATGCCATCCCATCCGGTTTGCGTTTAGTTGGACGATCATTTATTTTTCAACAGGACAATGACCCCAAACACACCTCCAGGCTGTGTAAGGGCTATTTGACCAAGAAGGAGAGTGATGGAGTGCTGCGGCAGATGACCTGGCCTCCACAGTCACCGGACCTGAACCCAATGGAGATGGTTTGGGGTGAGCTGGACCGCAGAGTGAAGGCAAAGGGGCCAACAAGTGCTAAACACCTCTGGGAACTCCTTCAAGACTGTTGGAAAACCATTTCAGGTGACTACCTCTTGAAGCTCATGGAGAGAATGCCAAGAGTGTGCAAAGCAGTAATCAGAGCAAAGGGTGGCTATTTTGAAGAAACTAGAATATAAAACATGTTTTCAGTTATTTCACCTTTTTCTGTTAAGTACATAACTCCACATGTGTTCATTCATAGTTTTCATGCCTTCAGTGAGAATCTACAATGTAAATAGTCATGAAAATAAAGAAAACGTATTGAATGAGAAGGTGTGTCCAAACTTTTGGCCTGTACTGTATATATATATATATGTATATATATATATATATACATACATACATACATACATATAGTGGATTCCCTGTTATTTTTAGTTGACATTTCATTCAGTAGTAGGCACTTATTTCTAGTTCTTTTGTTTAAGTAGTTATAATTGGTTTTGCCAGCAGGGCGGCAGAGTGAAACTGTGTGTGGTTAATGACTGCCATGTCAAGTAGTAGAAGAGCAGAAGTTTTCAGTTGTTAGACGTTGTTGTTAGTTTTGTGTGTGTGTGTCTACCCGGTGCTGCATCGTGACTTGCATGTTTTACCTCTCCTGCCAGTGAATAATAAGTGAACTCGTTTACACCACTTCGTTGTCTTCTGAGTGGTGGAACATAAACATAGCTTTTCTTTGTTTGAAAAAAAAACTCACAGTACAGAGGCCCAGAGGCCAGAGGCCTGTGCTATGCAACAATACTTTAGGTTAGCGAGGTACTGTAACTTCAGGGTTAACCCTGGGTTTTCACTTCTACAAAGCTGGTTCAATTTTTACCAGGATGAATCTACTGTGGTAACTTATGCTGAACAGCTCACCTGCTCCGGAGCAGGTTAACTTCAGAGGATCAGACCACAACCTGCCAACACCCGAACCACTGAACAATCAGATCACTGGAAACATATTATATGAAATATAAGACAAATATATCTTTATAGGTCTGTAGACACCTGTGTGATGATAACTGGAAATAAAAAGATGTTTTGTATAAGAAAAATAATCCACACACTGTTAATTGGATCCCGTTATTTTAAATGCAACATTTTGCTCAGATAGACCTCATCAGTCATTAACTAGTTTAACTTCAGCAGCAGAAACAGTCTGACATTACTTTGAAGTGTTTTTTTTCTCTAGGAAGTACCACACCATCAACTATGTGTAATTAAAGAATTTGCTATTGAAAAGTAGTTGTTGTGTGAGGCCTTAAAATTGCTTGTAGTTCTTCTGCTGGATGTCTGCGATGTGGGGAAGCTTTGGTAGGGAATCCGCTGTAGCACCTGGGCAGGACGGACCATCAAAACTTTCAGTTACTTAAGACAAGATTGAGAGAATCTAAAATCTATGAGATCTGGATGGATGCAAGATTGATAGGCTATGAGGTGTTATGGGATGACATCGAAGGAGGCAGAGTTAGCAGCTCCAATTCTGAAGGAGAGTCCGGAGTAATGAGTGGGAGACATGCCAGACAGTGAGGGTATGTGGCGAAAGTGCTGGTGGAACCACACACGAGTAGCCACTTGTCTGAGCATGGAAGCAAAGAGAGGGTCTGACAGTATTATGCTCTGGGATATTCAGAGTGGCAAGTAATGTGCAATTTGCAGTCATTGTATTTGTACTCTTGTATGTAGGTTGAGGGCCACCATACTTCAGGGAACCTTAATTTTAATTTGTCAGCGTGTTTGATACAATAGTCAGTGCTTTAAAGTGGGATTTATTATTGCCATTTGTACCTTTGTATAATGACGAATAGTGATGTTTTATAATTGGTCAGTATTTTTCCATACTGTATGCAGTTTTTCTCTCATAAGCCTTGCTGTGGTTGGTAAGAGTTCCCATCCTGCCAGCGGATGTGAAATTAGCTGGATGAGGAGGACCACAGAGGCTTGAGTGCCCATTACTAATCACAGAGAAAACACCGATCAATATCTGCCTCATCCTCCAGTTCTCATGTCTGTGATTACAGGACAATAAGCATCAGATTAGGGAGAGACATACAGTGTGTGTGTGTGTGTGTGTGTGTGTGTGTGTGTGTGTGTTATCATTAAAATGGAGAGGAAACAAGACAAATAGGAAAATGGGAGGATGACAAGGGAGGGGTTATCTAAAATTTGAAAGCAGAGGTTATGATGGAAGGAAATGCTCTGTTACTAGAGATGAAAGTGAGACACGGTTAATTTCTCTTCTGTGTAAATATTTTAGAATGTGTGCAGCTATTTTACTTTGTTAATTTGGCTAATTTAAAATTACAATAATTTTTAGGTGTGAAAGCAGAACTGCCTGTAAACTGTATCCAATTACATATCAATAGAACTGATACACATGCCATTTGGTGCATTTCCATCTATTTGTTTTCATGTGAACTTCAATCACAGAAAGAGGAATTGCAGTAAATTCAATAACAAAAAACACAAAAATGTTTTCATGCTTGGCTTATGTGGAAAAATGTGTGCATGGATCAAAGCAAATAGTGATACAGTAGCAAAATGTGACAATGGAAACATCCATGCAAAGCATGTGACTTAAACGCCCTCTGAATCTTCACAGACGAGACTAAAAATAGCAGCAGATCTATGTGTAGCAGAGAAGAAAATGTCAAAATGTCCTCAAATTATTACATGAACAAACAGAAATGTCATATTTCCATCCTGTTTTTGACATAGTTTTCAACCATTTGAGCTTTGACTGACACTCTTTAATGGTATCATCTTATTGCATCTTCTTCTTTTGCAATGACACAACTGACAAATTAACATCACCAGCTGTTTATCTCCATTACACAACTCCTGACATTTGTATAATGTTAGCAAATTAAAAAGATTTTTTTCCCAATATTCTGGAAATTTGATTAAAATTTGAAAATCGACACACCCCTAGGTGTTTGATCAAACAAGGTGTGTTATTTGATTCTAACGTTAAAGAAGTATCTCGCTGCTGGAAAGATGGTCTTTTCATAAAACTGGGCTGTCTCTGCAGAACAAAGATGCACATATTTTTGAAACTGGTGCTGCACGACCAGAGAAAACAGAAAAATAGGACTTTGGCATTTGCTTTTGCTTAAGAGGTAGAAAACCTACAACTACCAGAATGTACTGAGCTGCACTGGACAAATAAATGCACCTGCTGGTGGGTAACATAAAGTGAGCTCGTCCATTTGACGCAAGAAACAATATGGTGGCTGGCAGGAAACAAACAATCTTGTATTGCAGGTAAACAGTAAGCAAAAATATATTCTAAAAACACTGCTGGCAAGAAATAGGCCATGCATAAACAGAATCTTGGTTCATATATTATCAGCACTGCTTAGTTTTACCGTTTGATCGGAGGTTTTTCAGACCTATTTTTACAATGTAGGAAACAGTATTGCCGCCTATTTCCTTTTCACATAGTCGCGTATTACAGCCAAAAAGTGCACTAAAATATGTTTCTGAATACATTTAGGTGAGAAATAACCAACACAGTAACAGAATCTTGGTTTATGTTTGATCAGCACTGCTTAGTTTTACTGTTTGATCGAAGGTTGGTCTGAGTTTGAGAGAGAGAGACAAACAAATGCAGAAATATAATCTGTAGTTTGAAGAGCAGCTGTAGGGCCAGCAAAGTTACTGAGATCCTAAATGCTAAACATGGACAGTCAGCTTTTTCCATAAAGGGCCGTCAACTCTGAAACACATTACCAACTGAAATCAAACTGATAACAGATTTAAAATCCTTCACAACAAAGGTTAAGTGCTGGCTAAAGGCAAATCAGAGCTAATTGCGCACAGATTTCTAAGAGGTATTAGTGTAAGTGTATCAGTGTATTGTGTATTTCAGCATAATGTATTGTGGTATGTGTTGTGATGTCTGTATTGTAGTGGTATGTGTACTGTAGAATGTAAACTGTGGTATACTGCATGTATTGTGGTATATGTACTGTGGTATGTGTATTGTAGTGTGTGTATTGTGGTATATGTAATTTATTTGTGCCTTCCATGTTATATTGTATTGTGGTTTTGTGATGTTTAAAACTGTAGATTTTAATAACATTGTAGACCTACATGTAAAAGCCCAACTGGGGACAAGAGTTGTAAATTAGCAATAGCTATAAACTCTCTGAGCAACACATTAGTCTCATAGTCTGTACTGGAACTATGTGAAATTGCATCGTCCCTATCAAATAGAAGAAATAGAAGAAAAAGACTACCCTCGTTATGATACAAAGCTGGTGGAAAATCGGTATCACTTTAATTTTGATTAATATCTTGAAATTGACTACCACTTTATTTCAGAATCGAATTTAGGACTTAACTCTCTCAGAGAAGTTGTTGGTCTGGCCCTGACTGTGTCTCTGAATAACTGTCTGATGTTGTCAGGCAGAAACCAGTTGGCTGTTAACATGTCAAGTTTAAAGACTAAACAGGGGCAAACTGTTGCTGCTGACGCTGTCAAACAGTCTTCCTGACAAACTCAGACTTGCAAAATTAGCTTCTTTTAAGTCTCTGACAATGTATTCATATCAACAGGCTTTTGTTACCTTATTCAATTTAGGTCAGTTTCTCTGTATGTGTGCATGCAGGCTACTTTATATATGTATTTTTACAATACATACAATAAGTAACATGTTTAAGTGTATATTTCTCTTATTCTGTCTTTTATTCCTTGTAATTCACTTTGTAATCTTTGGTTTTGATTAAGTAATGATATTATTGTCTAAGACAAACATTCCAACAGGCAAAAAAACATCTAATGAAATCTACGTCTCAAACAGAGAGACAATCTGCTGTCTTTGCTTGACTCTGTCAAAAATGTCCCTGTCAGGCTGTTACTTTCAATCCTCCTGAAGCAGAAAGCTTTATGCCCCTCACAGTTTGATTTGACACTTCCCCTGACCTCTGACACCATGCCTGCTCCATAGGGCAACTCACTGCTCTTCCTGCCCAATGTTCTGAAGGTGTATCTGGAGAATGGGCAGACCAAGGCCTTCAAATTTGACCCCAACACCACAGTCAAGGTACTATGATGCAGGCTACCATTTTGATATCCATTTATTATGATTTATTATTTTTACTGGATACTTAACAGCTGTATTAGAGTTTTGGTGGTTCAGTGAAGAAGCTGAGGTCCATGATGTGTTCAGGTAATGGAAGTATTCTCTGTGTTTCTTAATTGGGTCAAAAACTGAAGACAATTTTAATTCTCACTTAATATAACAAAATATTTTGACTGTAGGAGTCAAGGAAGCCAACTCAATAAATATGAATCCATGGGATGCAGTGTCAAGTCTGCAGTAAACTTTATATGAAAATCTAACTATTTAACAAAGATGATATTGGATTGAATTTATATTCTGATTTAAAAGTCAAACCTGATGTGATTTACTTAAATTTTTTTTCCATTTTCAGATGCACTGTACACCAGTTTCCTCAACTGCTCAGACTTTTGCTTGCTTCATTGAGACCTTAAAACCTCAGCTCTGCTCACCTCAGCAATTGTTCCCTGATGTCATAAACTATTGTCTCTCAAGATGTAATTTTCCCTGTATATTAGGACATTGTGATGACACTGAAGGAAAAGCTTTCCCTTAGCCATATTGAACACTTCTCCCTGGTGTTGGAGCAGCAGCACAGCATTACCAAACTACTGCTGCTACATGATGAGGAGAGGATACAGCAGGTACACATACACACACACACACACACACACACACACACGTAATTTATAGTTGAGAAAAGGTGATAAATCGCAATATATCACAATGTATTTTATTGCAATACTCAGCATATTGTAGCATATTTAAAATCGCAATGATATCGTATTGAGGATCCTCTGGTGATTCCCACCCCAGTATACATATATAATTCACCCACTACCTCTCAGCATTGGTAATGTGTCCCACACTGATATGTTAATTGTCCACATTGGTTTGTTTGGATCTGGTCACCCTAACACACACAGATAGACACACATAGATAGAAACACAGACACACAGACACAGACACACACACACACACACACACACACACACACACACATACTAAATCTGCAATAAGTGTTTGACATGTCTTGTCTCCTCAATTGTACACATTTGGAAGTGGGTGCAATCTGTGACAGTACTGAAGTTTTTACCTGCATTCAGAGAAATACATTTGAAGCAATGTGTGCATGTGTGTGTGTTTGTTTAGGTGGTTCAGAAGAAAGAAGCCCATGACTACAGATGTCTGTTCCGTGTTTGTTTTATGCCCAAAACCCTCCAGACGCTGCTGCAGGAGGATCCAACTGCCTTTGAGTACCTCTACCTGCAGGTACATCAGTAAACTGCTGACCCACATATAAACTTCAGACTGCAGCAGTTACTGTAATTCTGCACACCATTCTGAAACATGTTAGAATTAATGACTTTCACATTTTATCATTAAGTTCCCCAAAAAGTCAAGTTATGGGTGCAGTTGACACATTTTACTATGATGTAAATGAGCAGACTGAAGCTTATCTTGCTTTGACAGTTTTATTCCTGCCCCGTTCCACAATAGAATAGACTTTATTGTCATTGTGCTGCAGTGCAAAACAATGAGATTAGGAGGTATTCCCGGAGTATACAATAAAACAAAATAAAAACACAATACAGACCACAAAACACTCAGGCACGTAAATTAAATGAAGGGGCACTTAAAATGGCATGTCAGTAAAATAGCATGATGTATAAATAGAAAAATATTAATAACTGTATGGAGCCTTTAAAAATAGTACACAGATTACAGTAAGTTCTTGATATTTTTTAAACAAACAAAGTTTCTGGATATTTATTAAATTCTGCAAATACCAGTAGTTTACAAACCATGGATAGTCTTGAAATGTGTACCAAACATAATTGTAAAGGTTATTTTAATGTTATTACGTCACACCAGCTTTTCATGTTATTACAAGAAACTTTTCTTGTAAAAAAAAAATAAATAGATAAAATTAACTTTTGTTTTTGTAACAGTATACAATTAGACCTGTTGTAACGTGAAACATTTCACATTTAAGCCCAGTTCAAACCAATGATTCATGACAAGACAAAACTGTTTTAGAGTGTCGCAGAGAAAAGTTGCAGCAGTGTGAACTGGCCAGTCTGACCTTGACTCAAGCCGCTGATGGTGTCACCTGCACCTCAGCTGGACAAATCGCTGGTGGCTGGTCTGAGAACGTAAGGCTGGTCGCCTATTTCAACAGCCAATCGGCTTATAGTTAAGTCTGCTGGTCAAATTAGACCACAGACAGTGTGTTCGCTCATTACCGCAGGTGCTCCGTCCCAATAGAGCCCTCTGTTTCCGTCCTCATGGTGGGACGGTGTTGGGCGGTAGGTTGCTGTTGCTGCTGCTCACTGCATCTTGTTGTAGCAGTTTTGTTTTTGTTTTTTTGTTTGTTTGTTTGTTTTTCTGGCGTAGCTTGTGTTTTAGATATCGCTATGTATTTTTTACAGATTAGTAATGTTGTTTTTTGACTGTTTTTCCTTTTGTCTGTCTGTGTGTGTGTTAGGGGGTGAATGATGTGCTGCAAGAGCGTTTTGCAGTAGAGATGAGGTGTAACACCGCACTGCGTCTCGCTGCGCTGCACATCCAGGAGAGACTGGCAAGCTGTGGACAGTCACCAAAGACCAACTTGAAGATGATCACGTGAGACACACATTTTAAATTAAATTTAGATAAACTGAATGAAACTATATTTAAAATGGATCTTTCTCTTAGACCACAAAGCAAAGTGGGGTTCCATGCTGGCACTACTTTTTTGCAGGGACAATAATAAATATTCACTGAACATGTTTTTTTTGAGCAGCTGCCTAACAGTCACACAGTTACACAAGTTGTGTAGTACAGCTGCGGCCTTGTAGCACTCAGTCCCTCAGGTGAGGGGCATAAAGGATTCACAAAAAGGTCTGGGATGAAGGGAAAGCTATGCCATTCATATTTACTTTAAATTCACACATCCTAAATGCAGTTTCAGCTCTCAAGTCTTGTTCACACAACTGTCAGTCTGTGTTTCTGTGTTGCTCCAGGAAGACGTGGGGCATAGAGAACTTTGTGTCATCCACCTTGTTGAGGAATATGCGAGAAAAAGATCTGAGGAAGGCCATCAGCTACCATATGAAGAAGAGCCAATCACAGAATGATCCCAAGCAGAAGGGTCTGTCAGTGGATCAGACACGGATAAACTACCTAGAGGAGCTGAGTGATCTCAAGTCATTTGGAGGGAAATCCTTCAGTGCCACCATGATGGTAGGATTTTTTAACTGTTCACTGTATATGTTTATTTATTTATTGTTGAGGTGTGGTTGTTTGAAGTTTGAATCTTCTCATTGTCTACAATTCCTCCTCCTCCGTCTATCTGTTCAATGACTCCCCCGCCATTCAGCTTCAGGACAGGGAGTCAATGGTGACCTTGTTGGTGGGGGCACGCTACGGGGTGAGTCAGGTGGTCAATCACAAACTGAGCATCCTGTCCAACCTCACAGAGTTCAGTAGCATCACACGCATTGAGCTGCTGCCTGAATCTGACAAGGTCAGCCTGGTCAAAATATACTTGCAGGATATTAAGGTAAGAGCAGAAATACACAGACGCACACACACACACACACACACACACACTTTAAACATTGTCCAAAAGCACATTTAATGTGAAGAAACTGAATCAGCATTACAAGCACTGGGATTGGCCCGATGTGAACATTTTCAAACCAGTTCAATATTAAGCCAAACACCAGACTGGACCGGTATACCAAATTTTACCGGTTGTCCCTCTTGACTCAGCAGCCGCTCCTGTGTGGAACATAATGACACTGTATCCCAACACTGTCAGCTAGTGTTTGACTATGGCATAGCATCACGTAACATCTGAGCTGTCTGTCCACATTCAATCCATTAAATATGCACTGCTGTTACATCACGTAATCTAACCCCGAATCTATCAGCTGTGCACTCGAGATCAGACTAGGGATGAAACCACTTAAAAGATGAGTGAGTAGCCTACCAGCTATCTTCCTCCGTTTGTAATGTTACTTTTTTAAACAGAAAAAACATAAAATGAAAGCAGACACATTTTAACATTGTAATATCTACATGAAATGACAAACAATATAGCCAACAGCAGGTAGCCTAGCTTATAACCTTTCATCTTCCCTCCATCCAATTGCCACTGTTATTAGGTTTTTGTAGTGGAATAAGGCCACAATCACACAGAAAGCATTTTGCAGGTTGCAAATCTCAAGGTGCACAGCCTTTTTTTAATTTAATGGAATGCCATTAGTTAAAAAACACCTGCTGTGCCTTTTTATTGTTGTTTGTTTATTGGTGTTTATTGTTTTCACAGTCATTAGTGTCTAGTTCCTAAAATGGACAGGCAGAGGGTACTTGCTGTAGCTCTGGTTGAGAGTGAGAGGCTGTCAGCAAATGGTTTGCTGGGCACAGGGAACAGAGATCTGTGTGGGTACATGAGACCCCAAAAAAGAGGGTGGATCCTGGGGAAGTACCACCAGCTGGTCCAGGAGTTTTGCCTCCATGATGGTCGTTTCAAGTACTTCACTTATATGCTTCCACACCTTATGTGTTTTTATTGAGATGGTGGTGACTGTGATTTGTAAAGTCACATAGCTCTGGGTATCCAGCAACCACTACCACCACTTTCTCCTCAATTGTTTACCAACTGTAAACTTGTTGTCATGATCACCACAGAAGGCCCGCTTCATGGATAAGAGAGAGAGATGATGTGGGGCGCTTTTCCACTCTGAGTTGAAGTTTTTCAGCTTGAGGAGTTCAGAGCGCTCTGGTTAAAACGGTAGGCACCTAGAGCGCAGAAACGTGAGGCACATAGCAATGCAGTAACAAGCAAAAAGCTTAATTTTCATTAAAAATAATTACAAAAAGCCGCCTCCAGCTGCTAAAATGCTTTCTGTGTGATTGGGGCCTAAGAAGGTCTCATATAAATGATTCCTCATTTCAACTTCCTGAATCAGCTATTCCTCCTCCGTTGAGTTGCTTTCAAAGCAAGAGACAGGAATGAATACAAATATGGCGTCTGATGAAATTTCTGTTTCATCCAGTTAGGACACCTCTTTCATTGGTTGCAAATCCAAAATGTTGTCATATCAGCCCATCTGCCATGTCTCATCTCATCGCCCCAAAAAACACATGAACTTTTATGTAAACAGTGTGCGCCGCTCTCCCCCCTCCCACCTGTACTGAAATTTAATCTCCTTCATGTTGACGACACTGACCTCAGTTCAGCAGTAAACAGCACCCAGCCTGTCAGACACTAGTGGTTCTGTTAGTCCATTTATAAAAATATTATTATATTAGTCACGCTATCATATAGCTTATAACTAATGCAATGAGTTGGATTTAGCGCTGTGATGCCATCAGCGCAGGTTGATGATGTAGGCTACTTTTTTAATTTGTCAAAACATGTCATGGTGACAAATACTGGTTCAACTGGTTTGCATAAAATCAAACCAGTTTAAGCTCCTACACCAGATCGGACCAGCAAAACCATAAATTGACTCAACTCTAACAAGCACTGCTATAAAATTGGGTTATTATAGGTTGCATACCAATTAGCATTATTTGTTCACCCTTTGTTGGTGCAGTTAGATGCACCTGCAGTTCGGTCACAGGAGATTTAGGCCTGAAGCTCACCAATCAAACTGCTTAACAATACTTTGAGCATACAATCATTTAACATGTAGATGGGTTTTTTATTGAGATCAATTAATTCAAAATTGTTTTTTTTTTTTTGAATAACCAGTTGCGTTATTTGGTGTACTCTCCTGTAAACAATGTGCAGACATTAGTATGAAAAGAAGAAAAACAGATTTTTAATCAGTATAATGAGCCTTTTGGATAAGACAGGATTACTGTGTGCCAAGTGTTTTCCCCTGGTGAAACTGTCTTTCCATTCCCTCTCTTTCCTCATCTCATTATCTCATATCATCTTGTCTCTTTTCTCATAAAAAGCCCATCACATTGCTATTGGAGTCAGCAGCCGCCAAAGATATGTCCTGCCTAATAGCAGGGTACTGTCGAGTGTTTGTTGACCCTAACCTCAACATCTTCCCCTGGATACATGACTCCAGGAAGCACAGAGTGTCTGCTGAGGAAGGTACACATTGACAGTAATGTACAGCCATAACAATGATGCATCCATCCATAAAGTCTCAAAGCAGGATATTGTAATCAATAAATAACTGTTGTCTTGTTTTCGTGTTGGTGTCCGGTCACAGGTTATGTGTCACGGTGTGGCAGCGACTCAGACTCCTCAGACCTGGACATGGAACCACTGGTCACACAGGTGTCTCATGACGACAAGCCCTGCCCTCGTGTCAGGTCCTCATCAGACCCAGAGGGAAGAAAAAGGAAAGACAAAAACACAAGAAGAAACAAAGATGGCAAAGAAAAGGGGGATACACCTTGGGAGGATAAAAAGCAAAAGGAAGAAAAGGATGCTGACCCCGAAAAGGAAAATTCTCCCCTAGATAAGAATAAAGAGAGTGAGAATGAAGATACGGAGCAGAAGGAGGAGTCGGAGGAGAGAATGCATGATGGTCCCCAAATGCCGATCCAGATAACAGACAATGATTCAGGGGACCATGGGGGAAAAGTGGGACAACAAGGTGAAACGGGAGGTGGAGAAGCAGTGCGAGCAGCAGAAGAGCAGCCATCTGTGTCAGAAGCATCAGATTCTTGTAATACTGACTCTCGTGTCCTCACCAGCCCCTCCAGTGACTCCCTCGATGCTTTGGAGGAAGATGACTTTGTTTCATGTTCTTCTTCCTCTGTCCACCCCAGTGCTTCTTCTCAAACTCTTGCCCAAAGCCACGCTCCCCTCCACCTTCACCCATACACTTATAAACACATTGGGCCCCACTTCCTTGCCCCGCCACCAGCTCATGCCCATCCCCTCATCCACCTCACAACTCAAGACAAAGGAGGAGGCTGCAGGAGGTCAGGCGACGGAGCCGATCCCCAACTCCTCACTCCCATCTCCCCCTCTTCGAGTCTTCACCACAACCAAAAATATCCAGGTAACCTCTGCTCTGATGACACTTCCCTGTGTTTCGCTGACCTCTCCCGCCTTGTGGATTTCCTGCCAAGTCCTCCAGAGGCCAGTGAGGAAGAAGATGAAGAAGAGGAGCTGAGGAGGAGGAGGAGGAGGAGGAGGAGTATGTTGAAAGAAACAGGGGAGTCAGAAAGAGGAGCAGGTGAAAGAGGAAGCGAAAGCAAGGAGGGCAGTGTTAAAGAACATCCACTATCCCTTTCTCCATCTTCCCCCTCTTCCCACATGGACTATGTGTTTAATTTTGACCAAAGCGATGCTCGCTGCTACTACAAACTCTGCTCCAACATCACCCCCGACAGCGCCCGCAGTCTTCCCCACCCCCTGCATCAGAATGAGGGAGAAGACTGGGACCAGGAGGGAGATCCAGCTAAGGCGGTTGACCTGGAGCCTGTCCCCATCCTTCAGCCACCACCTGGCTTTGGAGACAGCAGCTCTGATGAGGAGTTCTTTGATGCCAGAGATGGCTTCACCTCGCCGGAAGACTCGACCTCAGGGGCCATACCAAGAGGTGAGTTTTTGTTGTGAGTCTGATCACATGAATCTTCTGTCATTTCCGACCCTGTAAAGTGATGAAAACACAGGCTGTTACTTCAGCTTTCTGCTGCCATCTAGTGGTTGTTTTAAATCCACATAGAGCAATGTCACATAATTGCCAGGAAAATAGCAGACCACACTTCTGGCTACACTTACTGGAACAGTGACTTGGACGTGGTCCACTGACTACATAGATTCAGACTATAGAGCCTTTAGAGCCCAGTGCATCATGCTCTCTTGAGACAGCATTTCCTCCATGACACTTAAGCCCCATTTCCGTGTAAAACTTTAGGTATAGTGCCTTTAGAACCAAAAGTAACCGGTATGAACATGTACCAAGACCCGAGATCTGTTGTTTTCACCACAGACAATACTCTTACATGTGGGTGGGGTTGTATTTCCTTTTCACTGGTGACGCAGAGGAGTGTCTGCATCTTGTTTATCAACCACAGAATGGGGTTGCACACTAACATTTTCACGAAAAAAAAAAAAAAAACAGGCTGGAGTGAGTCTTTCTCAATAGGATATTTAAAAAATAGAGGGCTTGTGCATTGAGTCCTGCTCTTGTCTGACAAGGACTCAATGCACAAGCCCTCTATTTTTTAAAATTAAAATATTCTGTTTCCAAAAAAAAAAAACATGTCAAAGCACTCTTGCAGCACTAAAAGTGCTTTGACATGTTTTTTTTTTTTGGAAACAGAATATTTTCAGTTCACAAAATCCAGTTGAAATTCATAAACATTTTTAAACAATTTAAGATCCAATCATCACTAAAGTGTATGTCATCCACAGCCCAGTGCAGACCAGATTCACGACAAGATGAAAACATTTTAGAACGTTGCAGAGAAAAGTTGCAGCAGTGTGAACTGATCATCTGAGCTTGACTTCGGCCTGCTGATGGTGTCACCTGTAACTCTGCTGGTCAAATCTTTGGTAGCTAGTTTTAGAAATAAATGACGTAAAACTTGTCACTTGTATCTACAGCCAGTGGGCTTGTAGTGAAGTCCACTGGTCATGTCAAAATGACCGCAGGTGGCGTGTTACGTTGCTCAGCAGGTGCTCTGTCCCTGCTGAGCCCTCTCTGTCCATCCCGTCAGATGGTGGGTCGCTGCTGCTTGCTGTATGTCTTTATGCCCCCTCATACACACACATTCTCACATTCTCTCTGACTAACTAATAAGCACTGCTTATTTATATTATTGTGACATATTGATCATGATTATAGTCCATCTGATCTTTACTGTCTATTTCTTATCTCAGTGTACTACACACAGAACACAAGAATTAGTTTGTTTTGTGAAACATTAAAAGCAAATTTTCATATAAACCTTTTTGAAAACAAGTTTAGCTGAGGTTTTTTCTTGCTATCTTGCAGATGTTCACACAGAGATGAAACTGGACTTCCTCAGCACACTCAGTCTCAGTGACATCAGAGTCTCAGTGACAGATGCAGACAGTGATGGAAAAGTGGAAGAAGAAAGAAAAGGAGAAGACGAGGAGGGAGGAGGCAGAGAAACATTGTTCCAGCTCAGAAAAAGATGCCGTAAGCGCCGTTCCTTCATGGAAACTGATTACACCTCTAGAGTGTCATATCCAGAGCCAGATCCAGAAATGCAGGGCCTTGTCTCTAATAGGCTTCATAAGAACTTGTTGGCAGAAGCCAATGATGCACAGATGCTGAGTTCAGATCCTGAACCTTCAGCGCAAACCCTGAATCCCAGTCCTACTGTCTCCTCGTTGACTCACTCTGAAGGGGAACCGGCTCAGCTCGAGTCGAAACCCATCCTGTCCATACCCTGCTCATATGGACCTGGCTCTCCACATGGTTTGGAGTCCCATGAGCAGACTAGGGCTCCACCGGCCCCCTCCAGGACCAGGAAACAAGAAATGGAGATGGAACCTGATGCAATGGAATCCAAATCGGTCACAGATCTTGTGAAGGTAGCAGCTCCTACCATCACCGTTGTCCGCTGCCGGGTTGATCCAGACGGGAAGGAGAGTGCTGATCGAAGGGGTGACGGAAAGGAGGAAGGGGAGGAACAGAAGGAGATGGGTGAGGGAAAAGAGGAGGGAGAGAAGGAAGAGACAGCGGGTTTGTCAGGGAATGGACCTTTCACTAAACATATGTTTTTGCCAGAAAGCACTGAGGAGCAAGAAGAAGAGAAGAAAGAGGGGGTGATAGGGTACTCATCCAGTTCAAAGAGACCACCCCTAGGTGCTGAGAGGCAGCCAGAGGGCAACACACTGTCTACATGTTTGATAGAGGTGAATAAAAAGAGTAGTAATGGCCTTTTGGGAGTGCATCTGATTGGCTTAGAGCAAAACACATATGTAGAAGAACATATGCTTGAAGGTGTTTATGAGACGTCAAATCCACCATCACACTCACCACCACCCCCTCCACCCTCAACCCCTCTACCTCCCATAGCAGGTCTTCACAAATCCCAAAGTGACTGTTTTGTAGGGGAAGAAGGAGGCAGCAAAAACACGGGAACCTCAACCACAATGTCTTTTTCTAATTCTGAGGAGATGCAACTCTGCAAACTGAGTCACACTAACAAGGCACATTTACGTGAAGACATCACCACTGGTGTTAATGAGGTTGAAACCATTGGTGTTGTTAGCTCTACTGCAACTACCAGTGATGAAGTTACTGACAGCACCAATTCAGACAGTGTTTTTGATGATGAAGAGGTGAGTAATTCTTTAAATTCTAGTTTAAGTGACAAGAAAGATGACTTGGCCATAGTTACAAAGCATGGCATCAGTGGAAATTCAGCTACAGCTAGTAAAGGTGAGTCTAAAAGTATTGTCAAGTCTCTTACCAACACTGAAGCACATAAAAGAATTTATCAAGTAAATTCTGATTATACTCGAGCTATAAACTCTATCACCGCAAAGCTGGGAGCTGCAACAAGTGCCACCTCTCCTACATTTAACGCAGGCGCTAAATTGCAAAGTTCTTCCGATTCATATCAAAATCCAGACGAACCCAGAAGTGACTGCACTTTGCTAAGTGCTGAAGCTAAAGGTAGTTTAGCTTGTCCTAGCTTAGTTAACACAGCCACATTCCATGATATCTCCAAAGCGCCTCCTTCTCCAACTAACTTCCTCTTTCAGACCTGTTCTCCGAGCATTATCAATCGCTTATCTGCCTCCACACTAAGGGGGAAGATTCAAAAGTTGCCCCTTTATTTATCACGCTCCCAGGAAACCATCAACCAAGCAGGGCTGGGGAATGTAACTCAGAGTTCCGCTGAGGACAGCAGTAGGGACGACGTCGAAATCATCATCAAAGTTACGGATGTTGATGATGTCACACAAACAATAGAGACGGGCACAACAGTAGAATCAGTGGAGTCAGATGATTCAGATGCAACGGTAACAGGATCTGAGGTGGATGAGGAGTTTTTTGTTGAAACAAACTCAGCTAAGAGTTTTCATTCAGTGTCAGAGGTGAAGGAAGTAAGCTCTCCACTGCCTGTACAGACTGAGCCCAAATCCGAACACCAAAATCAGCTCCTGTACACTGGAACTGTCAAGAACACACCTGGACCAATAACCAAGCCTCCAGCCTCCACAGTGAACAGCCTCCGAAGAGACACTTCAGGCCTAAAGATGGACACTCCTGGCCCTATAAAAGATGCTCCAGAATCAAACATGAAGGTCACAAGTCCAGGTGAACACTTTCCAGGTTATAAACTGAACTATCAGTCGCGTTCTGTCCCCCCTCCGGTCGTGGTGACCACACAGAATCTAAATGGGCCAGCACTCCCTTTTCATAGTCAGCCACAGAAAGTAAGACGGACCAGTAGCGACAGACCTTTGATGGGTCTTTGTAGGCCTACAGGGCAGAATTCAAACTCATCAACAACACTTTCCTCAGGCTGCAGGGTTTTTACTATCTGTGAGGATCCATCCCAGACAAAGAGCCCGGTCGAGGTGGGGACTACCCAGCCCTTGAAGTCTGACTTTGGCTGCACTTCGGTGCTAGCGTCTGGATGTGAGTCAGTTGTGGAAAAGGTGCAGGTGCCGCTGGATGCTTGTGGTTGCCCAACAGTCTATACCAACTGCTTCAGCAGCGGGGACAGCTTTGACGAGGAGCTGACAGTCTACGAGTTCTCCTGTCGCACACAGAGCAGCGGTGTGACTCAGACTTCTGGAGCAGGTCTTCCTCTTATTACCTCTCCAACCATTCCCACCTTTCTTTCCACATCCTCCACTCACTCTCCCTCCTTCCCACGCTCCATCATTTTCTCCTCCTCTACCTCTGAGCTCAGTCCTCTCCTCTCACCACTGTCTGAGTCCTCTGACCATCTCCTGTCTCAAACACACAAGAACACCATCAGTCGGTTAGGGCAACAGCGCTACCCAGAACCTCCAACAGGTTTCCAAGTACTGCGCATAGATGTGGACCAGCTCCTCTCCATTCTGGAAAGTAGTGGTGCTGACCGATCTGTGGCAGGCCATGGAGGTCGCCACCCAAGGGACACCTGCCCAGCCCACTTTACAGAGAACAAGAGGGTGCTCCAGATAGAGGCACGGCGGCTGATGTCAGGTTGCCAGAAGGTTGTGGGGATTGGACAGAGCCCCGAGGAGATGCTTTACTCCCTGGCTGACAGTTTCCGGACCCTGGTGGAGTTGGCAGGTATATGCCTGTGGTTCTCTGGTTGTGAAAGGTGTGACCGCAGAAACGCAGAGGCAGTTGCAGGTCTGGCAGATGTTGCCCGTTCATTCAGGGACTTCTGTCTGGCAGCGGAGCGAGCTAGCAGCAAGCGTAGCTGCCAGGACCTGAGCACCAAGCTGTTAGCAAAACAGTGCACTGCGCTCACTGCATCTGTCTTCTGCCTCACTCAGCTGTTCCGCACCCTCACTGCACTATGATTGAACCACAACCTCTGAAGTCTTTTGAAATGACCTGCAGGGAACCTGTGTGTGTGTGTGTGTGTGTGTACCTCAGGTACTTGAGGTCATTAGTGAGCCCACAGCTGCTGCAGGTGTGGGCAGAGTGTGACCCAGGACAGTCATGTATAGGATGGGCAGTGTGAGGTGAGATTACCTCGGAAACACACTGGAGTCACTGAGCTCCATGATAGTTCAAATGATCACAAAAACTCAACATCATAGAGCCGATTTGAGATGGTTGAGGTGCATGTGGTTACTGACTCTGCTGTGCACGTACTGTAGCCCACAAACCAAACAGTCAGCCAGCAACAGACTGTAGATTGGTGTAAGCTGCAAAAGCAGAATCTGCTTGCATTCCAGTGTTGAGGAACTGATGTACTTGAATGTATTCTATCTATTGTGTTTATTTATTTATTTATTTATTCATTTAATTATGAGTTACTGCAGTGAGCAAGCAAGGAATGTAAAAACAAGGAAGAAAAGGAAATGTTTACAGGCATATCTTTAGATAGAGGAGTAGTGGGCCTTCTACAAACATTCACAAGCACACAACCTCAAATACACAGAGTGAATCAGTATTTGATTCCATTCATACACAGGCCTTTTGTATGACTGAATGAACATGTTAAGATAAGAAACACTGCAGTTTACTGATGCTTATATATCCTTACATTCTTCAAGCTGTTGGTGAGGACTTCTTTGAATGTTACTGTTTACAAAACCAAAAACTAGGGTGAGAAATTATTTGATCAGATTCCCACAAATCAAGCCTGAAGCAGTGTTTGCCATTTTATAAATCTAGTAGCAGAATGCTGATGTATGCTCATTATGTAACTTTATGAAACAACAGTTTGGATGAGATACAGATCTTTGCACATTCAATTTGTTGACATTTTGTACAGACATTTAGTATGACTTATGGAAACATAATATATTTGCAAGCTTTTCTCTCATTTATTTGTTAACACTCTCTTTGTTCACCTCCAGAAGAAACACTGAACTCTCCAGTGCATGGTGATGTGGCTGTCAACCACCAGGCTTTTCCATACATTTATTTCTTTTTTTCTATTTAACATGTCCACTGAGAGCAAGAATCTTCATTCTATAGGAGACTTCCCAGTAAATATGTATGATATGTGATAGTGCTGGGCAGCATACTGGTCTATCCAGTATACGGGTATTGGGTATTCCAGGTGATGTGAATTTTTCATTTACCATCATACTGCTACAGAGCTGCAACAGCTGCTGAAGTGTGTCAGTAAACAGTGAAGAGCACACTAACAGAACTCTACACTGAATGGGAGAGGGGAGAACTATCAACTGCATACCCTTCTTATAACTTATAGAGAGGTGAAGGATGAAGAAAAAGAGACTAGGGATTAGGGATGCACGATAATATTGGCACATCATCGGTTTTGCGTATATTGGCTTTAAAATGAACAGAATCAGAATTGGCCAACATGCTTTTTCTTATTTTGCACAATGAATGAATATTACATACTTTGAAAAGTGTTGTATTTTATGTATCTATCTGCTGGTGGGCCATCGTAAGAGCATGCATGCTTAATATGATGTTAATTCCACTACAGAAGAGATTTGATGATCACTAAAATTAGATGGGGAAAAAAGTGGATTTATCAATCAATCAGTATTGGTTATTGGCCAAATGAGTTGTTACGTATCGGCATATCGGCAAAAAATCCAAGGAAGTTTTTTTGCTTTAGAAATCCAGCATAACATTAGTTTTCCAGGCAGCTGTTGTTGCCAGTGGTGTAACACTAGCAACTTAGTCCATCATCACTTCAGCAGAAAACGTGTTGATATATGCAATTATGGTCATCAGATTTGAGGATGTCAGTGAAACAGTGAAACCAAAGGGTCAGACATAGCCTGAAGTGAATTTGTTCGAGGTGCTGCATCAAGTGGAAGAGCGCGATTATGAACATAATAACACTCCACCTATTCAAGGATATGGTCTGGCTACAGACAGTAGAGAAAGAGAGACTCAGAGCAATGGTTAAGACACTGGATTCAAGGTATGTCTTAATGGGGCAAAAATACCTTAATGTGAATTACTGTTTGGCTTGTTTTTTACTTATACAGTAGAATATTTTTACTTATACAGTAGAATATATGAGAGATATCTATTTGAATACTTAAATACTTTGAGTATTTATGTTTATTGTGGCTTATTCTACTGTCAGGAGGACATGAAATATAAAAATATGTTAATATTATGTATATATTGAAGGCTTCGATTACTGTTTCACAAAAATGTGTCAGTGTCAGTGTTGAAGTTTTTAGAATATCAATTTTTGTTTGTTCTGTTTGTACTACATTGCAGTTTGCACAGTAAAAAGGTTTAACATTCTGCAGCTGTTTGATGCTTCCAGGTTCCATCATTATCATGTGATTGTGGGGCCAAGCAAACCCTATGTAATCTCAGCCTTCAGTATATTTGATGGCATTAAAATGTTTTCATAGGTATTTTATGTAATCCTGACAGTAGAATAAGGCACAGTAAACCTAAATGGAGGCCCAGTCAAGCAGAACATGAAAAATAAAAACAAATACCATAATACAAATTTTTGGTCATACCCCCCAGCACTAGTATGTTAAGCCCTGTTTCCACCGAGCAGTACAGTGCAGTACAGTACAGTTCAGTTCGGTCCACATTTCTTTCCATTTCTGCTGTGAAAAGTTGTGGATGGTACCAGTGGAACTGTTCCATACCATTCCCATTTTTGACACCCCTTCTGTTGGGGTACCTAGCACCAGATCTGGTACTAAAAGGTGGAGCTGTGAACACTGCAGTCCATTGATTGGTCAATAGCGGATGGTCACTCTGCTCAGGGTTGAACTGTGGCTGGTTTTGAGGCTCATGTAATCACTGTTCATACCGTGGAGACTTTTATTAGTAGACTGTAACTTTAAAATGAAAGGATGTCTTGCTGCCTCTTGCAGAAGCTGTAGTCAGATTAAAAAATAAGCTTGTTCACCAGGCCGACTGCCGGCAACTTTTAACGTGGAATGTGACTATGTATGTATGAGCTGAGGTTGTTAATCAATCAACACACCTTAATTTTTGGTTTTTATGTGACATACATTTTTAGTAATGAGTGGTTTATACATATGTATGTATATGTGTGTGTGTATAAATTTTGACTGGGTTATGTGAATGGCATATATTCTAATCCTCACTAGGAGGGAAAAAAAAAAAAAAGCATAGCGCAGCATCTTTCCTGTGGGCGCCGGCAACACTAAACCCCGAGCTTGCCTGCGAAGGACTATATGCACAAACCCACTATTTAAATATCCCACTGCTCTGATTTTTGTGTCATTGTGCAACCCCGTTCTGCGGACGATAAACGAGTTGCAGACTTCCATCCAGCGAGTGCTGGACAGAGCAGTGAGTGACAACAACCCCCGCCCACATGAAAGAGTACTGTTTGTGGTGGAAACGCAAGGGTTTAGGTGCCATGTCTGAAAGGTTACTTTTGGTTCCAAAGGTACCACACCAAAACTGTTTGGTGGAAACAGGGCTTTACATAGTTTTATGAGAATCTTAAGAATCTTAAATTTCAAGCAATTGTCAAGCTTTTTCAGATCATAAACATCTGCACATCTCTTGCTGGGGTTTGGGGACATACTGCAATGTCCCTCACACTAAGTGCATTATTATTACAAATTTTCCAGTATGACCACCAATACTAGCAAATCGGTGACCGAATAGAGCACAGATAGCCCCAGCAGTGCAGGATTACAGTATGTAGCACTGTTGGCTATCTGTATGTGCTTTTTACATTCTGAGTGAGACTATCTAAGGAGATCTGACTGATCCAACCATTGGTTGACAGCCCATCACTAGAGTCCCTTGAACTCAGCACATTCATCACAGAATCATGTAGCCTAAAACACTGATTTATGTGAAGCTTATTGTGGATAAGCTGTCGTATTACAGCATTTTCACTTGGAATGTTTCTTGAAATAACAGGGATTGATGCACATAGACCTGCATGTTCACTGGAGAAAAAGTTCTCAGAAATAATTTCACCACTGCAGTACTGGAAACACAACTAATTTCCAACAGTGACAGTGGTTCTCTATATACGTATTAATAGTGGCAATTGAAACACTATTTATTAACTTGTCCTGTTTTGTTCCCTGTGGGTACAACAGAATATAATTTCCTGTATTTTATCCCCAGTTTGCAGCAGAGAAGAATATAAGCAGCCTACTTTTACTGATTTCCATGAGAAAATTGTCCCCAGACAAATGGAAATGAGCAACTTTTTTGTAATCATCATCTGTGCTCACCAAGCATGCTGTAATAAGCCATAAAATGCATTGTTTCATCAGGGATTTTATCTGTGAATGACTGAATGATGACGTCTGCTCTTGCTTTGTAATCCTCAATCTCCACCATTAAAAACAATGTCAAGAAGTTCTTTCCAGTATTCCTTTATTGCTCATCTGCTTGTACAGTCTTTGCTCACTCAGCTAAACAGCCACCAGGACAGGTTCATTTACAGACAAAACATAGCCCAAGTTCACTTTTACATAAACACAGAACTTCAATAATGAAGCCAGCAGTCAGTGTGAGTCAAAATGCCATAACAGGCTTTTTTGAATTCAGGATCCCTAACAGAAATATCATAAAAGCAATTAATAGGATAACCAAAACTACACACAAAATAAACCCCTTTCCCAACAGAAAAACACCCAAACTACTACCAGTGACACTCTAAACCTTAAATTATGTCACCACAACTCAACAGGTGAACTCCCATTGCTCCAGCTGCCTCCTTTACTGGAGGCCAACACCAACTGCAGTAAAAGATAAAACCATACGTTAATAAAGTTACTAAAATCAGATAAAACAATTTACAATGACTACCATAAAATAGGATAGAAAATAAACGGCAGTCAGCACTTTGCCTGTGAATTGAACACAACACAGGTTAATCTTTGTCCAACCAGACAAGCCTTGTTTAATATTAAAAGACATTTCTACCTTTTCTCTGCCATTTCCCTTGGATCGTTAGGACCCTTTATGAAAAGAAACAATTAATTGTTGGCAGACCCATCTTTTGTATTTGTCATTTTTGAAGAAAAAAAAAAACAGTACCTCAGGGTGTATTTGTACCCCTATGCTATCTTAACTATAAAATCTACTTAAAACACTAGGTTTGTTCAGCTTACCAGGCAAGCATGTGCACAGGGGTGATCACAAATCCAGACTGAGGCTCACACAAACCTGTACTCTATGAGCCTCTTAGCAGCTCAGGTGCTCTCACTTTGCCTGGCCAAATTTTTCGCTGTGTCCTTGTGTCCCCCGCTACAAAAAGTTATATAGCAACTATTTTAAAATGTGCTGCAGAACCAAAAATAGCACACCAAATCTCTCTGACACTGTGCTCACACAGTCACCTATTTTTACTAAAACTTAATTTGTTTGTAAGATTTTGTGGATAGTCCAACGTGAGCAAAGTTGGATTCCTGATTATAATGTTTGAAAGTATTTTTCTGCAAATATATTTGAGCCAAAAGGGTCTGGGGTGACCCAAAGTCGGACAGATCAGTCGAAATGAAGTAATGAAACCAACCTGGAATAATAATAATAATAACAATAATAATAATAATAATAATAGTAATAACAAAAATAAATAATCCGTAGACAAAACAATATGGGAACAGTAGTTGTAGCAATATAAAATTTTAGCCCAAACTTCATATCAGTAACAATTACATGCAACAATAATCTGGTTGATCCAGCCAGACTCCCTGCTGACCTATTCTGGTACTGCTTCGCTGCCGGCGGACGAGGGGGACACTGCCTCTGACAGTAGTATTATTAATTATTGTTTAGTTTTATTGGTGGTAACGGCAAAAATGGAATTAGTTTTAATATTCCCTCTGAACTCGGAGTAGAGCCGCTGCTCCTCCACATCGAGAGGAGCCAGTTGAGGTGGTTCAGGCATCTGGTAAGGATGCCTTCCGGATGCCTCCCCTGGGAGGTATTCCGGGCATGTCCAACCGGGAGGAGACCTCGGGGCCGCCCCAGGACACGCTGGAGGGATTACATCGCCCTGCTGGCCTGGGAGCGCCTCGGGGTTCCCTCGGAAGAGCTGACGGAAGTGGCTGGGGAGAGGACTGTCTGGGCTTCTTTGCTGAGGCTGCTGCCCCCGCGACCCGGACCCGGATAAGCGGAGGACGACGAGTACGAGTACGAGTAGGCTATTTATGGCAAGCCGTTTTAACATTTAATCGCTAGACTGGATATTCATTACTGATATCTGCAACATAATTTTGCCTAGTCAAAACTCTGACTCAAGATATCTGTAATTAGATTTTGCCTAGTCAAAACTCTTATTCAAGATATCTGTAATTAGATTTTGCCTAGTCAAAACTCTAATTACAGATATCTGTAATTCAGTTTTGACTAGTAAGATTCAAACTATTTTTGCCATTCATGTGTATGGGGTTTGTCATTATAGATATCTACAATGTAGTTGCGGATATCTGCAATTGTTATTGCGGATATCTGCAACTGAATTGTGGATATCTGTAATTCCAGTTTGAGATATCTACAATTTAATTTTGACTAGTCATAATTCAAGTTCAAGATATCTTTAATTATCATCAATTGAAGATATCTACATGGTCCTTTCTAGATATCTTGAATTGAGTTTCAGATAGTCAGAATGACGTTGTAGATATCTGTAACTGAATTAGGACTAGTGAAAATGACGTTGTAGATATCTGTAACTGAATTATGACTAGTGAAAATGACGTTGTAGATATCTGTAACTGAATTATGACTAGTGAAAATGACGTTGTAGATATCCGCAACTGAATTAGGACTAGTCAAAATGACATTGTAGATATCTGTAACTGAATTATGACTAGTCAAAATGACATTGTAGATATCTGTAACTGAATTATGACTAGGCAAAATGACGTTGTACATATCTGTAACTGAATTATGACTAGTCAAAATGACATTGTAGATATCTGTAACTGAATTAGGACTAGTCAAAATGACGTTGTAGATATCTCAAACTGGAATTATAGATAGTCATAATGTAATTGTAGATATCTATAATGACAAACCCCATACACATGAATGGCAAAAATAGTTTGAATCTTACTAGTCAAAACTGAATTACAGATATCTGTAACTGTAGTTTTGACTATTCAGAATGACGTAATAGATATCTGTAATTCAGTTTTGACTAGTCAGAATGACGTTATAGATATCTGTAATTCAGTTTTGACTAGTCAGAATGACGTTATAGATATCTGTAATTCAGTTTTAACTAGTCAGAATGACGTTATAGATATCTGTAATTCAGTTTTGACTAGTCAAAATGACGTAATAGATATCTGTAATTCAGTTTTGACTAGTCAGAATGACGTTATAGATATCTGTAATTCAGTTTTGACTAGTCAGAATGACGTAATAGATATCTGTAATTCAGTTTTGACTAGTCAGAATGACGTTATAGATATCTGTAATTCAGTTTTGACTAGTCAGAATGACGTAATAGATATCTGTAATTCAGTTTTGACTAGTCAGAATGACGTTATAGATATCTGTAATTCAGTTTTAACTAGTCAAAATGACATTACAGATATCTGTCATTCAGTTTTGACTAGTCAGAATGACGTTACAGATATCTGTCATTCAGTTTTGACTAGTCAGAATGACGTTACAGATATCTGTCATTCAGTTTTGACTATTCAGAATGACGTTACAGATATCTGTCATTCAGTTTTGACTAGTCAGAATGACGTTACAGATATCTGTAATTCAGTTTTGACTATTCAGAATGACGTTATAGATATCTGTCATTCAGTTTTGACTAGTCAGAATGACGTTATAGATATCTGTAATTCAGTTTTGACTAGTCAAAATGACATTACAGATATCTGTAATTCAGTTTTGACTAGTCAGAATGACGTTACAGATATCTTAAATTAAAATTCATACTAGTCACAGTGACATTACTACTAGTCAAAATGACGTTATAGATATCTATAATGGTAATTCCGGATAGTCGGACTTAGTGATTAAATGTTAAAACGGCTTGCCATAAGTATTCTCTCTTTCCCTTTTTTCTTTCTTTTTTTTTAATTTCCTCTTTCCCTATCCTTTGACCTTTCAAACCTGTAGAGTATACACACACACACACACACGATACGACGACATGTCCCCTTATCCCCTGACAACACTCACACACATGTATTTATCTTTGTATTCACTGTTTTTTGTTTTGTTAGTGCTTTGTATTGTCTTGCAATTACAAAAAAAAAAGTATACTTGAGCCAGTACAACAAAGCTTCTGACCCCCCAAAAAATACAAACTTACAGAAAGTGGTACACTGGCAGGTGTATTGCTGAGGACCCAAGATCATGCAGTGGACTTGCAGCACGCTCATTATAAACTTTGAATAAACAAGCCACCAGTGCTCTGTGCGGGGATTCAAGGCTTGGCTGTTGGATGCTGGATACACTTGCGTTACAGAGACTGCCTACAAACTTGGTATTTCCATCCTGCTGTGCCTATGAATGTTCTTGTCAGCTCACATTTTCACTTATGGATTAGCTAGCAAAACTGTAAATTGAGTGCTGATAAATTCTCAAATTGACCATCATTACTTACTGGAAAATCTGAACAACATATTGTGCTAAAATTGACTTTTAGATGGATTATAGTATGCCCAACAACAAAAATCTACCCAGATGGGACAATAAGACAACATAATAACCCTTGGTTGATCATTAATGTACATTTATAATGGTCTTTGTTCGTGATAAGGTATTAAAAAGCACCTCTCCCTCTCAGGAGTTTCATTGGCTATGAGACGCATTAGTCATCTGACCAACTGCTTGCTATTGGCTGGCTCTATAGACCGAAAAGAGAGCCAGGCTAATACTGTTAACAAAGGCTCTCATTGGCTATTGTAAACTGTGGATAGGACATGGAAGCTCCTATTGGCTCAAGTGAGGTGTCAATCGAAAGGGCAGAGTTCAGCCATCATTTGCTATCTGCAATATTTACATGCAAACTGGAGATATTATCAAAAATACGTTGAGAAATTAGAACATTTGAAATAATGCAACTGGACTAAATATGTTACTGGATTGGACCATCTGGACCTTTGCAAATGTATCAGGACTGTTTTTGTTGGAAAATTATCGATTGGTGAATCATGGGTAAGTGATAGCTGTTTGTTTGTTTGTTTGTTGGTTGTTTGACAGAAGCGTTTATTGTGGCTGCTGTGTGGTCGTATCGTGAACATAGCAGTTATTAAGATATAATTATCTAATAAACCATTTGAGGCCTGCGGACAAGCTGTCAGTTTGTTAAGTAATATTTTAATTTCTACACTGATTAAAATGAGTCCCTGCAATGTGAAAACAGTTGCTTATACCTTTGATCACAAGGAAGAGTGAGGCGGGGGGAATATTGTTTTATACTTTGTGAATTCATTCCATCCTCTGTGAATATGAAGTTAGCTGGATATAAAGTACAGTGTGAATTAATACTTTTTGTTGTTTTTTTCTGAGTCCAGCTGTCCATCTATATCTGAAGGAGAGGGGACACTTCTTCGAGGATAGCAATGTACATATTTTGGCCAGAGACGACAGATGGTTTCAAAGAGGTGTAAAATGAGCCATCCAGGTCAAACTGCAACGACCATCATTAAACAGAGGAGGTGGCCTACGACCCACTTACCACCTTACTGCAATGCAGTTGTGGGATCCTTCCCTAGACGACTTAACACCCATGCCCACCTGGACCCATCTAACTCTAACAACACACATGATGGACGGGTAGGTCACACCCACACAGAGTTTAAAGCCTGTGACTCCACACCAGTCAGTTAGAACTGAAAAAGCCTCTTGCATTAAGGTGAAGTGTCTTCAGGAAACTCAAGCAAGTCCAGTTACCTACAATATAGCACTTAAGACTACCATGACCTGAATGACTGACAATCTTGACCAACACCTTAAAAATGCAAAGCAACAGGGTGTCGGTAGAGTAGTGGATAGTGCCGGCGCCCCATGTACAGAGGTGATGCCTCGCTGCAGCAGTCGCAGGATTGAGTTCGGCTTGCAACCATTTGCTGCATGTCACCCCTCACTCTCCCTCTCACCCCATTTCACTCTGTCCTGTACATTAAAGGCAATAGCCCAAAAAAAAAAAAAAGCAACAGAATAAATTTTATATTCTCTAGCTTTTTACCAAAAAAGTATTTAAATGTAAACCACTTGTAACCAACACTTTGATAAGTAATGCCTGGTACACATATCAGGCCGATTCTAGCCCGACGCAGCGACATACGGTGTCGGTTCAGATCGTGAACGACAATGAGTGTCATACACGATAATCCATCGTGGATTGTGTCATAGTTGACAACAACAGACACAGCATCTGGGACGCCTCACGACGTTCTGACTGAAAGTCAAGTATGTTTGATTTTCTTTTTGTCGTTCACGACTGCTCCCATCACAGCCGTCACTTTGACCAATAGAAACACAGAACGATCTGCTGATGTGGAAACTGTATGACAAAAACACCCCAGCCTATTAGATATTTCCTCTAGGGATGTTACCACACAGAGTAAAAGGGGAAAAATGATGGTGTGAAACAGCAGAGGCACTTTGTCAACCCGCTGAGTTAACGTTACTGTCATTAGCATAGCAAAGAATGTTATTTTATTATAATGGAGACAGACATAAAGTAAGAAAATTAGTAGAAAATTAGTATTAGAAAAAAATAGTGGCGGTGCTTTTACTTAACACAACTGCAGAGGCTCCCAGCTTCATTTGAAACAAACTACATTATAAACGGGCCGTTATTTATTAATCCCTCTTTGTTTTTATATTTTTTTTTACCTTTGATCTATTTTGTTTTGTTTGCCTTGATAAAGTTAATGCATCACGCTGTCATTTCAAACTCAACACTTCCTGTAGCTGTATAAAAATATAAGCCCCTTATAACTTCTGTTGAGAGAATCCCTTCATTTTCTAAATAGGCTTTTAATGTGTTTTTGCAGGAATTTGTTGTGGGGGATTCACTGCATGCATGTTTGCATATGGTTCTTCAAATGTCTGTGACACTTTTTTATATTACTTGAATAACATTTCGGCTGACACATGAACAGGCACAGTGACTGATATAATAGTAATAAATAATAAAAATAGGATGAGAATAAGCCGATGACATCACACACGTAGTGAAAGACGACCGGGGATGATGTGGACCATCGTGTAGTGTGTCATGTCTGTCGGCCAAGTCACGGCACGATTTTATGACTCCACAATCGTGTAATGTGACATAGTGCCTTTCAGAACTATCTGTCTGTCTGTCTGTGTGTGTGTGTGCGTGTGTGTGCGTGCGTGTGTGTGTGTGTGTGTGTGTGTAAATTAGGGGTTTTCTTTAAGTCATAATATTCAATAATTTCGATGATATGTCCGTTTTTTCATTTTGATCAGATTTGGTCGATGACCTGTGCACGGGCAGCCGCAGAGGTCCTTGATCTCTTGATGTTACCGTTACTCGTCAGCGTGACGTCGCTTTAAAAAAACAGGAACAGGCGCTCCGACATGCAGTGTGTGGAGGGGATCTGCTGTCTCATTGTTTGCATGATTTACTCCACTAATACTCCCATAAAAACACTCTGTAACGTCGCTAGTAAACTGTTATTTTACTATAGTCCACAGCATCTTCTGTTTTACCAAAATTTCCTGATTACACAGCCTACGTCAGAGCCGTCACATCCCGTTTTGATTCGAGGCGCTACGTGATCTCGGTTGTTGTGGACTGCTGTAGCGACCCCAAAAACTCGTGACTCCTCTTCTGACACTCACTCATGTACCTACCAGCTTTGTCTGTGACAGACCTGTAGAGGACGTTTACTTGAGGTGAAAATAGAGGAGCAGTTATTAAAACCAGCCTAATTAAAGCGCTTCTTTTTGGGTATGGACGGTCCTGCAACACACACTGAATGTAACGGGATGAACGGTGCCTCGACAGCAGCTGTAGCGGCTCCGTGTGCTCAGGGCTCCGGTGAAGGCTGTCTGAAGCGCGTCGGAGGCTTCGTCCCGCCGGACTACCGAAATGAGATAGTACAAGTTGTTAAACTAGCTGGACCAGTGGTAAGACCTCCTGTTGTACCGGGCTGAAAAATAAGGGGTTACTATTGTACGATGGTCTGCGACTGTAAAGAGGTTTGTTTGTTTTTTCTCCATAGGCTGCTTTTTAATTCTTACAGTAGGCTAATGTCAGTAATAATACACACAAGTCTTTATTTCAAGTGTTGTAGGTCTACACAGCTATAAAGTAGTAAAAAGAAAAACGTCATAAATTCCACTCTGGTCTTTGGTAATGGCACAACTGTGATTTATACAAGTTTATATGTCTCACCTGAGAACCATGTGTTTTGTTTTAGGGTAGTTGAGCAGCTGCAGGCTTGTGAGTCGGCCTGTATGGTGGGTGTATGGAGGTATTTTTGTATCTTTTTGTTGCAATCATATAAAACTGTTTTGAGAGCATATTTCTTGAACTGCAATCAAAAATCAAGTTGTTTGTAAGTAAAAACGTACGATCATTTTGCTTATAAATCAGTACTCTTAGCTTGCAAATTAAAAAGTTTTGCTTGCAGATCAGTCCTCTTTGCTTGTGAGTTAAAGTTTTGCTTGCAAGTTCAACTGCACTTAAAGGGGAAGTTCCGTTTTTTACAACCTGGACCTTATTTCTGGCATTAAATACGGTTGTTTACTCACCCAGATAAGTTTGGTGTCATTTGGAGTCCTTCGGAAGATATTTAGATCCCCAAGAGCCACGTACATCCATATAGTGGGAATGATCGGGGCACCGACGATGAGGCTCTAAATAACACATTATCTGCCGTGAAACTCGTTCATTTCACCAATATGTTTATATGAATCGTTAGAGTTGCTTGTCATCATCATCCGGGTCATTTATACTGACCTACTAACCTCTGCAAAAAAAAATCAGAGGCAATTCGTAAAGACAATCCTCTTTACCACCGAAATGTTCACCTTTCTGTTTCTCACTTTTTGTCACTGAGCACTATGTAATAATAAATTCACGTTTTGCATAAGAAGTGCCTCTTCTTTTTGTGCAGTGTGCAGGCCGTTCTACACAAGTGATGAGAAGAAACTAAAGAAATGTAAATTCTCATAGTTATTTACTTATCAAGCAAACAAATTCAAGGAAAATAATGAATTTATGCATGTGTGTAGACTACTTACTCAATCTCAAACAGGAGATTTAGCAGCTTGGCCCTCTTTTCTTTTAATCCTGTACTCTCCCGACTGTAATATTTCCCTCATTTCTTCTTACATCTTCACAGCTTCATTGATTCTGGTTTGTTGTGGCCGCTGCTTGGCGCTTTTGTGACGTCAGGTTGCAGGTTACGTTACGTAACATGCATTTACCTGACCTACAACAGTTTTGTTAACAAGTAGGCTATATCCGACATATTTAATCTTTAATGACCCGCCTCACCTGCCCCGCCAATAAAGTGAACATTTCTTAAAGATATTTTTTTTGGGGCCTTTTTAGCCTTTAATGGATAGGACAGACAAATGTGAAAGGGGGAGAGAGAGGGAGTGACATGCAGCAAGGGGCCACAGGCTGGAGTCGAACCCGGGCCGCTGCAGCAACAGCCTTGTACATGGGGCGCCTGCTCTGCCACTAAGCCACCGACCAAAGTGAACATTTCTTGACCCGATCCAACGCGACCCAACCCGACACGAGGGTAACCCACGAGACCTGCGCGTTATGGGTTGGCCCGCGCATCACTACCGTGTACTTCTGAAACCGTGTATTATTCTATGTGATTTGGCTGTTTGTTGTTGTAGGTGGGATAACCGCAGTATTTTATTACCTGTCTCCATTGTTTGATGTCAGAGCGACGGTAAATAGCTTTTTTCTAAAAGTTTACTAACTACTAAAATCCCACATCCTGTTTTAAATACAATGTATCTTAACTATATTTACAATGAAGCTTGATTCTGCACTCTGCACTTAGCCTGTATGTGAATGTTTACCGTTGCTATGGCAACAAGTGACAGCTGACGTTAGCGTCGGTAAGCTTAGCTCAATCGTCCGACAAACAATAACCCATAAAATTATAATTCAACATATTTAAACAAAATCAACAACAGCTACCAACAGTTACAGTCCTTACAACCTTAGCTAATGTGTTGTCACAGGTTAGATTGTCAAAATGAAAGTAATAACAGCTTAAATCCCTGAGGAACTATGCTAGCATTAGTGACGGTTGCATCCACTCGTATGCAGTTACCTTACGTTACAGTTCCCTCAAACAATATCACGAAGCACAATACAAACTATATAAACAAATTATCTATTAAGGGTACACTACTAAACTTAGGTGACATTTATCCACCTGAAAGAATAAATGAAAACAAATGGTGGTTTTGCTGGTCTTCAGTAGCTTTACTCTAGGTGTAACTGCCAACTGAAGAACGCAGCGCAAACCAACCGTTTATATACCCAGATTTGCTCTCGTGCCTTTACTCAAATCAGTTATGCTTTAAATTGAATGGGGGGCTTCTGTATGGTATCTGTAAAGATACAAAATCGATATCATATGCATCAAATAATGTCACAATTGAGTGGGCATCGCCACCTACTGTTTTGACATGTGTATTACATCACTTGGTAGCGGGTTTTGCGGTTTCGTGTGGATATCATATTTTTTTTTATCACACCACTCGTGTAGACGAATGTTTTTTGGAAACCGGAGGCCTAAAAACTTTGGTTTCAGAATTGATTTTTGCCACAGCTCCCCCGTGAACTACAGAACTCCCATGTTGCTTTGGAAGCTTACTAGGCTGATGAGTAGAATTTAAGAAACAGGCTAAATTAACGTTACATGATGTTGCACACTCTTGTACAGTAGGTGACAGTATGCACCTTTAAATTGTTTGCAATCCGCCAACCGAGAGAAGAAGAAAAAAAAAATGCAAGCTGTTATTCCGATTGAGACTGGCCAATAGAGACGTGTCTTACAGCTTTCAGTTTAGGCCCCGCCCACCAGGTTCAACTTTGTACTCGCAAAGCTTTTGACTTGCAAACGAAAAAAATGACTCGCAAACAAAACTTTAGGATTTGTAAACAAAATTTTAGGATTTGCAAACAAAACTTTTGGATTTGCAAATAAAACTTTTGGATTTACATTTTTTAATCAATCTTTTTTTTACTTGCAATAAAACATTTTTTGATTTCAATATTGATACTTTTGCTCTCAAATCTTCTTTTTGATTGCAAAACCTACTCTGTTTGATTGAATAATAAAGAAACAAATGTAGCTCCATATGGGTAGGCCTACTCAATCTAACACATGAATCTTTGATGTTGCATATGCTTTTCTGTGTCTTAAGTATTACATAAGATTTTTATTATTTGCTTTTCATCACGATTGAAAAACAAAATGAAATTCCATCATTTGTGTAGCACCAATGTGAAGTTGTGAAGATCTTAACTTTTTATTTTTCAGCCACAGGTGAAGGGCTGATGATGTTTTGCTCATCTCATTTGGACTTACACAGTGTTTTACTTGTTACTGTGTGTGGGCCCCACTGATAGGAGCACACCATGACAACGGACTACTCTATAACATATTAAAGATTTGGAAAGAAAAATAAGGATATAGTTGATGTGTATTTTGCATATTGAGGATTTTGCAAATTCAGATATATTTCATTGAATATTTATTTTGGACCAAAAATATTAAAATTGGAGATGGCTTGTTTGTTAGCTCTTTGATTATCAGAGAAGTGTACAGTAGTGTTGTCATGGTACCAAAATTGGGACCCACGGTACGATACCAGTGAAAGTAATACGGTTCTAAGTAGTATCATGATACCACAGCAAAAATGAGGCAGATGTGCCTTTTGTCATTTATAAAAAGATAAATCACTTTTCTATAATACATCAATGATATTTCAATGGAATAAATTACTTATTGACTTAGTCATACTTCAAAAACAGCATCAATAAGTGATTAACATAGGGGGGATCAAAATAAAATAAATAAATAAAATAAAAATCAACCAGCCACCCTCCTCCCCTGACAAGTAAAGAACAGTCCCTTAAGTGCGGTGAGGTTTGTGGACCGTTACCTGCCACAAAGAGAGAAATGTGAACGGCTCGTTTCCCCTCTGACACGTCACATACCTGTGTGCCGCCACGGCTCGGCTGTTCAGGTACTTCTGGGCAGTCATGACACCAACGAAGAGGAAATTATTGGACCTGGAGCCAGGCTTCTTGTTCAGCTCACATCCGGCAGGATTCGCCTTTTCTTTCTGCTGCTGTTTGAAATCTGTACTCGCACAGTGTGCTCCTGAATGATTTCTTTTGCTCGCACAAAACTATTTTTAGTTGCAAATGCGAGTAAAATGCTCGCACCGTAGGAAAACTACAGAAGCGCATTGCATTCACTGGATAAAAAAAAAAAGTAGTGGCCTTATCTCATAATTACGAGATAAGGATCTTGTAATTACGTGAAAAGATCTCGTAATTACGAGATCAGGATCACGTAATTACAAGATAAGATCTTGAGAATGTTGCTCACCGACTGCAGTCGGTCAGCAACATTCTCTTCCTTCACAGCAATATTATGGCCAAGTGATTCATTTGTTAAATTCATTCGTTTCATTCGTTTCGTTGTTCTCACCTGTCTGCCCACCAAATTTTAATTTTTTATTTTCTACTGGGGGGGTAAAAGAGGAGGCGGAACTGCTTCAGTCACCAAAAATACACTGCACTCTGCTGAAGTTTCTTTTAACAGCTACACATCATTTGAGTGTCATGCCTTTGTTTTTAGCAGTCCTCCTATTCTTTGCATCACAGTTTACAGACCACCCCACCATTCCACCTCTTTTATCACTGATTTTTCAGAACTATTAACAATCATACACACCACCTATAACAGAATTTTAATAACTGGTGATTTTAATTTACATGTTGATAATACCTCGGATACAATGTTCAGAGAATTGTTAAACCTTTTAACCTGCATGGATTTTAAACAACACGTCACACAGCCAACTCACAACAGAGGACACACCCTGGACCTGGTCATAACCTATGGCCTGTCCACTGGCGTGTCCTCTGTTGTTGACCTGGCTGTGTCTGACCACTACTGTGTGTATTTTAACATGACCAGTTTTAGCCATCAGGAGGCCCCGGTGAGAACGGTGAGGAAACGCTATCTAACTTCTGAAGTGGCTGCAAATTTTATCGAGATTTTACAGAGCACTCCTGCTGAAATTTTACCTGCACGCTGTGATTTTATAGTGGACAATTTTAACAGTAAATTAAAGTCAACACTTGACTCAGTGCAGTGGCTCCACTTTTAATCAAAACAATAAAAACAAAACCTACACCCCCGTGGAGAAATGATAATATCAAAAAAATGAAAAGAAAATGCAGGAGTGGAGAGAGGAGGTGGAGAAAAACCAAATTGACAGTTCATTATGAAATATTACGCAATCAACTCAAATCCTACAATAAAACGGTCAAACAGGCAAGAATATCCCACTTTCCAAAACTCATTTCCGATCATAAAAACAACCCCAAATTCCTTTTCTCCACCTTCGATCTTTTAACCAACGCCAATTTTAATAAACCAAGATTTCAACAGACGCCCTCTGCGAGGACTTTGTAGACCACTTCAGAAGTAAAATCAGTGATATCAGATCCAGTCTTTTATCAACAGAATGTAATTTTCAACACACCTGAACAGCTGCTTTTACCTGAGGAAACACTGGAGAGTTTTGCCCTGGTTGATGCAAGGACACTTGGTCGATTTTTCTCCCAGGTAAACCCAACAACCTGCCTTTTAGATCCGATTCCCACATCACTTTTAAAAACATTTTATGGATTCTTTGAGGAACAGATTTTAAATTTAGTGAATTACTCTGTTCAGACGGGTGTCTTCCCTGCTGCCTTCAAAACGGCGGTGGTGAAGCCCCTTCTGAAATATAGTATAGTAATTTAGATCCCAACATTTTTAATAACTACCGACCTGTATCCAACTTACCGTTTTTAAGTAAGATTTTAGAAAAACTGGTTTTTAACCAAGTAAATGATTTTTTAAAAAGAAACAGTATTTTAGAGAAATATCAATATGGTTTTAGGATGAACCACAGTACCGAGACAGCCCTTTTAAAGATTTTAAATGATATCAGGTTTAATGTTGATTCACAAAAACTCACAGTCTTGGTACTACTGGATCTAAGCGCCGCCTTTGATACAGTATATCACCACATTTTATTAAACAGACTCAGAAACCTGGTCGGCCTCTCTGGTACTGTTTTTAACTGGTTCAGCTCTTATCTCACAGATCGTTGTTTCTTTGTAAGTATGGATACATGTTCCTCCGGAACATATGAAATCAGGTGTGGGGTGTCCCAAGGGTCAATTTTAGGTCCAATTCTTTTTAATCTCTACATGCTTCCCCTTGGGGAAATTATCAGGGGGCACAGCATCAGCTACCACAGTTACGCAGATGACACACAGTTGTACATCGCCGTGTCTCCTGATGACACAGGGCCAATTGATACCTTTTTTAACTGTATTTTAGATATCAAGTCATGAATGGCAGTGAATTTCCTACAGCTCAACCAGGACAAAACAGAGATTTTAATTATTGGTCCTGAAGGCGAGAGAGAAACATTTACCAAAACTACAAGATTTTAAACCTTCACAATGTGTACAGAACCTGGACGTCATTTTTGACTCTGAGCTTTGTTTTATTCCACACATCAAAAATCTAACAAATATAGGTTTTTATCATCTTAAGAATATAGCCAGAGTCCACCCGTTTCTCTGTCAGGCTAACATGGAGGTGCTGATGCATGCTTTTATCTCTTGTCGTTTAGTTTACTGTAGTGCACTGCTCTCTGGTCTTCCCAAAAAGACCATCTCTAACCTGCAGCTACTCCAAAACTCAGCCGCACGAGTGCTGACGAGGACCAGAGGGCGGGCGGATATTACACCGGTTTTAAGATCACTGCATTGGCTCCCCGTGTGTTTCAGGAAAGATTTTAAGGTTCTTTTATTAGTTTTTAAATCTCTTAACGGTCTTGGGCCATCTTATTTATCTGACCTGCTTTTGTCATATCATCCCTCGCGGATCCTGAGGTCCTCCGGCACCGGCCTTTTAATTGTTCCAAAAGTGAGAACAAAAACCCACGGGGAGGCTGCATTCAGCCATTATGGCCCACACTTATGGAATAGCCTGCCAGAGAGCATCAGGGCTGCAGAGACTGTTGATGTTTTTAAAAGGAGGCTCAAGACTCACCTTTTTAATTTGGCTTTCAACTGATTTCTTTTACTCTTTTAATTCTTCTATTATATGTTATTTTAATTTCTAATGCTTATAAATGATTTATTTTTAAATCTTTATGCATTTTATTATTAAATTTCTAAATCTTAATTTATTTATTATTAATATTATTTTAATCTTTAAATCTTTATTTTTTTCTAAATCCTTACATTTTTATGCATTTCATCATTATTTTATCTCATACTTGTTTTATCTTATCATATTGCCTTTTAGTCTTTTAGTTTTTAGCTCCAGTGTTTCCTCATGGGGGGCCTCCACACTGAGAGGTGTGTCCGGTCTGCCCGCAGGGACGTCGTCCTGGAGATACCTCAGGTCCGGAGGACTGGGAGGCTCTGCACCATGGGTGGAATCTACCCCCGTCTGTCTGGGTCGGGGTGGTCTCTGTGGCGGCGCTCCCTGTGGCCGTAGGCTGTGACGCCTCTCGGTGTGGATGAGCTCCCCATAGGTGGTTCTTTCCTCACCTGGTTCCTCAGTGCCCAGCCATGTTACTATATTGACTGTGTGTGTGTGTGTGTGTTTATATGTGGGGGTGGGAGGGGCAGGTTTTCAATATGTATGTAGTATTTTTGTTGTAGGTTTTTATTCTGTGAAGCACTTTGTGCTGCATTTTTAATGTATGGAAAGGGCTATACAAATAAAGTTTGATTTGATACGCTCTACCTACCCAAACACTGTTACAGACCAAGTACCCAGTGCCCCCTCCCCAGCAGTAGAATGCACCAAGCCACACCACAAAAATTGCTAAGGTGTCACCTGAGGAACAGGACAAAGAGCTAGAAGTGTTGACTTGGCCTCCAATTTCCCTAGCTTCCCCAGGCAGATCCTTTGAGTTCTGTGGATTGTGAGGATGGGTACCGACATGTCATACAGATGCTCGATCTGAGGGGATCTGGGAACTTTGGAGACCAGGTTGGAGTCTTGAGCACTTTGTAAGGTTCCTTGGACCATCCCTGAGCCGTTTTTATGGTGTGGCATGCTGCACAGTCTTGGCTTGGTCCACATCAGTGTTTGGGTGGGTGGAGCATCTCAAGTGGTATCCACGTGAATGCCAGGACCAAAGGTTTCCCAGCAGAACATTGTGTTGTAACAAGATGACCAATGTTCTTCACTCCACTTAACCTGTCAGTGCATTTTCAGTATTTACTTTTTAACCTGCAGCTGCATGTTGGATAAGTTAGTAAACACAAGACACAGTGGTAAGGACTTAATGTGTGACCAACTGCAACATAATAGAGTGGTGCAGGAATGAGTCTTAAACCCCAGAAATGAGTAACCATTTTAGCACTCCCGGTTCCCTCATCTCAGAGTCAATGTTTTTTTTTTTGAATGGGTTTTTGGTTAGATGCATGAAACAAGGCCTGTGGTTACCACAAGCTTAAGAGACTTTTATGTTTTGTTCTATGACATAAAATACATCAGTAAATACCCCAAGTTGCTTAATGAAACTATAGAATGTCATCTGGCCGAACATGGCTCTACAGCCTCATTGAGATGGTGGCGTTAAGTCGTGCAACTGTGGTGAAGTTCATATTTACACTTCAGAAATAATAAAAGGCTTTAAACTGAGAAGAGAGGTAGTGGTGTGCTCAAGGACCGATTGTTATTGTCAAAAAAAAAAAAAGAAGGAAAAAAATGCAGGTGCTCTTGAAGAAGAGGGCTCAAAATCTTACCAAAGACGAAAAACAAACTTCAGGCACTCTTGCATGGAGCAGGGAAAGAAAAAAGGTAGCTTGATTACTTCATTAAAAAGCCTTTAATTTATTATGGCTTGTACAAAGACACTTAAAAAACCAACTGGTTTCGACCTCTTGGGTCTTCATCAGGGTTACAAATGGAGACATGATGTTCAAAACAGGCCTATTTATAGGCTCGACTGGGAGTGTCAGGGTCCTGATTGGTGAGTGGACACAGGTGATAGAACTCAAGTCAAATTAACACAGGTGATAGAACTCAAGTCAAATTAACAATCAGAGCAGAGATACCAGACTCTCCACTTCTGTTGAGGAAATACTGATGGTTAAAAGAGGACAAGGGGTCATATCAGTCCCAGAGAAAAACAAAACAAAAAACAAGATACAAAATAAAACAACCAACAAAAACAGCCAAACCGACCAAACTGATCAATTAGTAAATTTAACACATTTAAAAAAAAAAAACAAACACAAATAATCTGACAGCCCTCTAAACTTCTGACAGTAATATCATTCTCGATTGCAGCATTTAACATTTATAAAAAAGGTCTATAGTCAATCTCCTCATTTAAGCCAGGATAGGTCATGGCATCTAGTTTAAAAATCCAAAAAGTCTCCCTTTGGAGGAGTCTCTGTAGACGGTTACCACCTCTGATGGACTCCTTAATGGATTCCAAACCTTCTATCCTCAATAAGGAATCATTACTAGCATGTACCTCTTTAAAGTGTCTAGCCATGGGATAGTCCTCATTCTGTGTTCTGATTGCATATTTATGCTCTGACAGTCTGTCCTTAAGATGTCTCTTGGTGCGTCCTACATAAAAGCAGTTACATGGACATGTTAGACGATATACAACAAATGTGGTGTTGCAATTAATAAAATCTGTCTGATTGTACTTTCTTCCTGTTTTCAAATCCGTAAATGTCTTTGTTTGATTAACATTCAAACAGTGGTTACATGTATTAATAAGACATTTAAATGTACCTGAGGGTTTTTTTTAGCCACATATCCTCCCTGCGTGCTGGTAGATAACTGCGTACCAATGTATCTTTTATAGTGGGAGCTCGTTTATAGGATATGACTGGTGGTTCAGGGAAAATGGTTCTCAAATTCACATCACTTTTTAATATAGACCAGTTTGAATTAATGACCCGTTTGATTTCTTGAGCTTTAGTGCCATAACGAGTGACAAAAAACAAACTAGAGGGGTTTCTCGTTCGTTTGTGTGATTTTTGCAATAAATTGCTACAGTTAACATGCCTAACTTTTTCCAAAGCAGCAGTGATGACATGTGGCCTATAGGACCTTTCCCTGAATCGTTTAGATAGATCTTCTGTCTGTTTCTCAAAATCAGGGTCAGAGTCACAAATTCTCCTGACTCTTTGAAACTGTCCATAAGGGATGTTCTTTTTTTGATGTGGGGGATGAAATGAATGGTAATGAAGAAGAGAATTACGATCGGTTTGTTTGCAAAATAAGGTAGTGTGTAAACTGTCTTCATCACCTTTATAGATAGTAAGATCCAAGAAATCAATTTTTGTCTTAGAATATTCCATGTTTAGTCTTATGTTCTCCTTAGTTGAGTTTAAAAATTCATGAAAGGATTGTAATTCAGTTTCATTACCTGAAAAATGTAAGTAAATATCATCAATATAACGACAGTAGAATTTGATGTTGTCAAAGAAAACATTCTTCTGAGGATTATGAATAAATTCCTCCTCCCAAAGGCCCAAAAACAAACATGCATATTCAGGAGCAAAGCTGGCCCCCATGCTAGTGCCTTTACATTGTTTAAATACTTTATCTTGAAATAAGAACTCATTGTTGTTGAGGATCCACTCCATGAGTTCCAAAAGGAAAACAGTGGGGGGAATAGTTTCCTCTCTGCGAGATAAATAGTATTCACTTGCACGTATGCCCTCTGAATGTACAATATTAGTATATAAGGATTCTACATCAAGAGTTACTAGAAAAATATCTTTGACTTCATCAGTCTATTCAAAACATGTGTTGTATCTTGTACATAAGATGGAAGATCATGTACAAATGGTTTCAAAAAATAATCAATATATTGAGAGGCTGGTTCAGTCAAAGAGCCATTGGCTGATACGATGGGTCTGCCGGGGGGATTGTCTTTTGGCTCTTTGTGGATCTTTGGTAACATGTAAAATGCAGGCATTCTGGGGTGTTTACACATAAGAAAACCATACTCACTTTCATTGATCCGGCCCGCATCTTTGGCTCTGTTTAATAAGGCTGTGAGGTCACATTTCATGCTAGATAAAGGGTTAAAAGAGAGTTCTTGATAGTAATTAGGATTTTTCAGTTAACGGTGGGCTTCATTCAAATATTTGTTATAGTCCAAGACAACTACTGCGCCCCCCTTGTCTGCTGGTTTTATTATGATGTCCTTGTTGTCACTCAGTTCTTTAAAAGCATCACGTTCATGGGGGAACAGATTATGCTTCGTGGCTGTTGTTGGGCTATTGAAGAGTTCCTGTATTTCGTAATCAACTTTCTTAATGTATGTCAAAAGGGTGGGATTAGTACTTAAAGGCGTAAATGTGGACTTAGGTTTGAAGGCTGGTGTGCTCCCATTTGTGGCCTGTGTGTATGTCAAATTGTGTTTTTGTCCTAAAGAGTACCATGTTTTTAGGTGTAGACTTCTGTAGAAGCGAAAAAGATCAATTTTAGTCTCAAAAAGGTCTGATTTGTATGTGGAGGAAAAGGACAAACTTTTGGAGAGAACTTGTACTTGGGCAGGTGTCAGCTCAACTTGGGACAGATTAACTACAGACAGATTAATAAAAGGCTTTGCTTGTAATGTAGCAGTTAACAACCTGTCTCTTTGGCTGGTAGCTGGACACAGCTCTATGTAGCTGTGTGTGTATACGCATGCACATACATGCTTATCTTCTTTTGTTTCTTTTGTGGCATGCCTCTACGGTTAGTAGCCTACAATGAATGCTGCCTCCATCCAGTGTACAAGTAATGAAACACAGAAAAGTATAAGCTAAAAGTATACATTTTAGGCCTCAATGCAATGTGGTTTGAAGTTTCTATGACAGCTTGTGTTTCAACTACTCTTTCAATACAAAGCCATTTTTTTAATATGAACACAGACATTTTTATGAAGAACAAAAGTAGGAAGGCTATTGTGTTTGTTTTTGCTTTCCAGGTCTTTTCCCAGTTGATGTTCTTCCTGATTGGTGTCATCAGCTTGGTGTTCTGTGGTCACCTGGGAAAAACTGAACTAGCTGGAGTATCTTTAGCAGCTGTGGTAAGGAGACATGCATTTGAGCCCCATCTGCTTTTATATTGACATCACAGTCTGTTTACTGTTATTGCCTTCTGAATTTTAATGAATTTGTCAATTTGCAGGTGGTTAATGTCACTGGTATGTCCATTGGCGCTGGTTTGTCATGCACATGTGATACTCTCATATCTCAGGTACTGTCCTCTCCAGAGGTTTTTCTTTCCCTTTAAAAGCAGCTCAGCAATGAGCTTTTGTATCAAGTTTGTTTTCTTGGCCTGTTCATGCCTTTGCTTCGTAGTGTGATCTGTGTTGTTTAACTCTACTTATTTATCTACCTGTTTCGTGCAGACCTATGGGAGCGGTAACTTGAAGCGTGTGGGTGTGATTCTCCAGAGGGGGGTCCTGATTCTGTTGCTGGCCTGTTTCCCCTGCTGGGCTGTCCTCATCAACACTGAAGCTCTCTTACTTGCTGTCAAACAGAGCCCAGAAGTTGCCAGGTAAATCAATATTTAATCCCAAAAACAACCTCACCTTCAGCATGTTTCATTTTAGTAACACTAATGTGCATGTGCTCTTATCTAGACTGACATTCTGTTTAAACTAACACATTTAGAAATGGAATAAATGTGCACTGTCAGTTATCAGTACACAGTAAAATGTGCCAAACGTGGATGAGCCTTCCGAAAGAAGCCCAGTATTTATGTTAAAAGGTTAGATCAGGATTTTTGAAGTGGGGTTGTTTGAGGTACTTATGTAAAGTCAGTGTATTACCTTCAGTAGATGGTGGTAGTCTTGCAGCAGCATTCTGGATTGCTTGCAGATGATCAAGAGCAGACCTACTAAGGGGCGAGAAAAGTACATTACAGCCGTCAGTGTTAGATGAGATAAGAGCATGTATAATCATCTCTAGCTCAGCAGTCAAAACTGCAGATCTCAGTTTACTGATATTTCTTAAATGGAAAAAACATGATTTGGTCAGGTGCTTCACATGGATGTCAAATGACAAAAATTGATCAAATAATACCTTTAAATTATGCAACTTACTTTTCTGGCCACTTGGGGGCAGCAGATACAAGCTGTAAACACAAGGCTGTCAGCTGCTCATTAACACACATCCAGGTTCAGTGAAAAGTTTGTCGTTCCTAAGATGAGGGAAACACTGGGTTTTTACCTTTCAGAAAGAGAGGTAACTCAAACTTTGGGTCAGTTACCATGGTAACTGACTGTGAACCTAACTTGCTCCCCGGCAGGATTTCTTCAGCAAACCCAGAGTTTGTCCCTGTGTCCTCCCTCTGACAGAGCCAGCCACACTGTTTCATTTCCTCATTAATTCAGTCTGTATTAAAGCGTGTATCTAAGGAGCTAAATCAGGTCCAAAGAGTTGATAATTGAAAAAAAAAAGTAATTAAAAAGCTAAAACTGAAAACTGAAAGTTAAGTTTTGATCTTGAACTTTGAAAAATACAAAAAAAAGCCCCTTTTCCACCAACATTTCCAGGAACTTTTATTACCAGGAATTTGTTTACCTGGGTAAAAGAATTCCTGGTAATCTGTGTGGTTTGCGTTTCAACCGCACCTCAAAGTTCTGGATAATTTATTCAAATTAGCGTGATGACATAGATGATTCGGCATGCGCCCTGTATTTGGATCCGCCAGCTTGGCTGGTTACATGCTGGTAAAGAGTTGGGGCTGTTAGTCTCAGCCAGCAGCTAAGTTTTCAGTGGCTGCCCGCACCAGGAAGTGCGGAACGCTGCAAGTGTGTGTTCCACCGATCAGTGTTCTTCAGCACACAGCCCTACCCCTCAAGAATTCTGGGTAATCTGAAAAGTCCTACCCCCCTACTAGGTACTTTTTCAAAATTCCGGGTAATTGATAAAAGTTCCTGTGGTGGAAAAGGGGCTAATGTATTCTCTTAAATACATTTTTTATTTGTTTTTTTTCACTTTCATATACATTTTGATATTTGAGGTCTCATTTTTTCAGTTGCAGATTTTATGTTTTCAGATGCAGACCTTATTTTTTTATGGTTTAAAATCGTATGTTTTGGGATTCAGGTCTTATTCTTTAAGCTTTTTTTCACTTTCAGATCAGAATGTTTCCATTTCAGATTTTCAGCCTTCATGTGGGGGTTGGGCAACAATCGTGAGGGCAAAGAAAGCTGAGGAACCTCCTCAGTCACGTTGTGTTCTTGACATGTAGGCGCTGTGAGAAGTATTATTAGCCACTTTCTATACACCATGTTCGCATGATTGGCAGTGAAAAAACTGATGCCAGTGACAAATTTAGTGAGCTGTTTTAGACCATATTTGGCATCAATCGCAGTATAAGAGCAATAAGTTCTGCAAATTGTGCAATTTAAAGGCCCAGACAAACCGACCTCAGGGAACTGGTGGTTAAGAAAGCCCCCTGCTGCGTCGCCTCACGTCACCAGACCTCAGCCAAAAAGTTGCACATGAACACACCACAAAGAATACAGCGGCCAGCCAGCATGTACATTCTGTGCCTGCGTGAGAGGAAATAACTCTCCACACCAGCATATCCCAATAGCAGAGCATATTTACCGTGCGCCAGTGATGAATAACACAAACCATCAGGAAATGTTTCTGCTAAAGAGCTCTATGGCTAAAAAAAATAATCTGACCTTATGTAACAAGTTTGTTTGGGTCTCACTCTGTCTTCACTTAAAGGGCCAGTGTGTAAAATGGGTTGAAAACAGTGACATCAGTGGTCAAATTCTATATTGCAGGGCTCACTCGCTCACCCCTCCCGTCGGGCAAATGACGGTGGCCTCGTAGGGACAAAAAGCCTTGCACAGACACGAGTTTTTCAGGAGTAGGTCTATCTAGCTACGAGGTAAATGTTTATTTAGACATCTAAACCATGTTACGATATTGTAATGAATCCCTCACGAGCAGGAGACCAGAGGAGTGTTCGGGAAAAAGGCCAGTTTATTTGAGCACTCCAAAAACTCAGGTAACACTCCAGGGGGTAAAAGACTCCGTCCCAAACTCTGACTCTTCTAGTGTAACACACACACTTCATACACACATACTCGTTTACAGTACCTAGCGGATACCCCCTCCCCTCTCTGCTCCACCAATCCAGCTGTTTATTTAGCCTAGCAATATCTCCGGACTATAGTAGCTGCAATGGACAACTTTGAACGCGATTTTGAAGAGTTTCTTGTAGCGGACACAGACCTAGAGCCATACCTGTTTGAGCCGGAGCATACAGATGAGGAACTTAGATGCTGAGCGGGCAAGAAGAGAGGCAGAATCCTCCGCTCCCATTTTGCTGCACAGAATGGGATTCGGTGCTACTGCTGCCATCGTTGGGGAGATATATCATCAGGAGGAAAAGCGCCGCAGAGAGTGCATCACAAGGAGTGAAGTTGCGTCTTCTTTTTCTCGCAGATGACGGTTCGGGTTCATTCTCTCCTGTTGCGTGGTAAGTGTGGTCCATTCGCAAACTTTATAACTAAAAAAACTTTTCACTACTCTCTGTCGACGAACATCTAACACTCTCTGCTGTTTCCTCCTCCTTCTTCCTTCCTTCCGCTGTCTTCGTTGGTTTATTTATACATGCGAAACGCGTTCTCTGGCTGGCTGGATTGTCCGCTTGGTCTGCCTTACATACATGGCGGCGCAAGATGGCGACCTCTCTAAAGCAAGGCCCTTGCTATATATATATATATATATATATATATATACACTTATATAAACATATTAATGGGTAGAATATTCAGATTCAGATACACACTGGCCCTTTAAGTTCTTTGCTCACTTTCCTCACTTCCATTTTTCTTGTGCGCTGAGCTGAACTGCCGATCAGGATATGCTGACTAGGGATGGGCAATATGGCCCTAAAATAATTTTCACAATATTTCGTGGTATATTTTGACAATTTTTTTTTGTCCCTTCACCTGGACATTTATGCTCTGCCATTAATCATCACGCTGTAACCTGTGACAGGCTGTTATGCTACCATAACTATTGCACATTCACATATATGTGGTTTTTTTCCGAGCCGCGAGCATCATGTAGGCTTACTGTACCAAAGTACCAACACTCGACTCCCGTGTGCAAGAGATTTCCTTGTCCACTTAAAAACAAAAAAAACAGAAGAACTCATACCATTCTTGCATCAGTGTAGTATCAGTTCTGTTCACATGCTGAGTCACTTGAAACCTGCTTGCCTTTGCAGTTTTACTTTATGTCCCCTCATTTCTATATGGCAATTTATTTTAAATCTGCTTTTTTTTTTAGATGTAGGAAATCAAGGGTGCAGATCCCGATTTCAACACTGATAGTGAACCAGATGCAACCGGTTCTAGAGTGATTCTTCCACCCGTTGAACATCCCCTCTGTGAGCAGGATATGGCAGGCCTTAGGGCCACTGTTGATGATAGAAAATCTTTTGAGTCCTATGACCGAGACATTTATTTAGCTGTTGAACTATGCAGTAAATCATGTACCCTGGATGCAAACATGATGTGTTTCATGGGTATAACCAGTTCAACACTAACAATTTACAATAAATGTGTTTTAAATGTTTATTTGTTAACTGACAGAGAAGCCACATGAAATTCATAAATCTTATGAAATCTTTTTCCAAGATTCCAGACCTTAACATTTGTTTGTCTTTTATAAAGTTTCAGTCAGAAACATAGAGTAGTAAAACAGTAGCAGTTTGTGCTAAACCAAGTCAAATCAAGTAAACGTTAAGGTTGTAGTTTAACCTTGAAAAACAGGCAGTAAATGTCAATGTTTACACATTGTTAATCTCTTGGCCTCAATGAAGAGCCTCCAGTACAATGTTTTTGAATTGGTCATAGGGCCTCATATGTCTTACAGGTAAAACAACAGTATTGGCACATGCTAACACAACAGGCTAATATAGATTACTTTATTTGTACAGCACTCATCTAAACAAGGTTACAAGAGCTACAAAAAATAGTGTGTACAGAGGAAAAACAGAACAAAAAGAAATAAAACTCAAAAGTTACAATTCACAACAGTAAAAATCAGGCATTAAAAGGGAAAGGGTTTCTATAAAAACAAGTTTTAAGCAATGATTTAAAAACAGGGAATATGCTAGCGAGCCTTATTTCCTCAGCCATTAAATTCTAGAGCCTCAGAGCCTTGATGGCAAAAGCCCGGTCACCTTTAGTTACTAGCCTTGACAGAGGGATGACTAGTGAGGGTAGGCTTGAGGATCTCATGTCATGACTTGGAGCACATGGAGTCAAAAGCTCAGCTGTATAACTAGGGGCTAAACCATGTTGAGCCATAAAAGTTATAAAAAAAAATCTTAATATCAATTCTGAAGTTAACTGGCAAACAATGGGGGAAGGCAAGAATTGGGGTGATATGAGATCTATGATCTGTCCCAGTTAAAATATGAGCTGCAGCATTCTGTACTAACAAACATTGTGATGGCCAAAGTCTGCACTGTAGTCAAGGTGGAACTTCATCATTCCAGTAAAATCCTTCTGTCTTGGGGGAAGAATTGGGATGTGACCTTGACCTTGACAGTTTCTAATTTAGTTTTCCTTTACTGCAATGCAGTTCTATAATTTGAAGAATTCAGTTGGACATAGGTACACTCAGCCACAAAACAACAGCTAATCAAAAAAGAGAAAAAGAAAAAAGAAATTAGATAAATGTGTGTGGTTTTATGACTTTTGGAGAAACTTTACTATCAGCTAGATTGGCCTTTGTAAAAGTTTTCATTAAGAACTACAGGTTTAGATAAAATTAATCATTTGTATTGATCATTTATATGCAGTAGAGGAATGTATCTAGGTGCATTTACTTCAGTTCTGTACATTTTAGAGGTACCTGTACTAAGTATTGAGTATTTCCATTTCATGCTTCTCACACTCCACTGCGTATCACATGATTGAGAAGGTCTAGCATCTCCTCTAAGCTCCGTCAAAATACATAAAACTCACAGGTTGACAGGTTAACCAGATCTACAACCAGAGGAGACATTGTGGGCCCAAGGAGGAAAAGCTCATTGGTCAGTTAGCTTTTACAGTGTGAGCTTCCAAAACATGAAACACACTTCTAGTAAAATGTAGCTTACTGCTCCTTTGTACATAATCTGGAAACCTGGCTAATAAGCAACCAGGTGTACATAGTGTCCACTAGCCTTCACTGTCTGTCCTCATCTGTCTGGCTGTCGAGCTACCTGTGTGCGTGTGTGTGTGTGTGTGTGTGTGTGTGTGTGCGTGCGGGCGGGTGGGCTTGTGTGCGTCAGGTTCACATAGTCTTCACTCTAGTGTTTGTGTTTACATTTGAACAGCATGGATTTACACTGTTTTATTGCTGACTGTGCGATGTCTGCTAATGCTTCTGTCTTGCTGTGCATAACTGTGTCATGTCTGATAATGCATATGTCTTGTGCATATCAGTTTCTTGTTGGCTAATTTTTATATCTTGTTGTATATAACTGTCTGTTGGACAATTGCTTATGTTCTGTAGAATTGTCTGCCTTTAACGTGCTAACCATTTGGCTTATTTAATATTCATGTTTTCATTCATGTTTTTAATCATCTGTGTGCTGTTATGTCTTACTGATTTTGTGGCTATCTTAACACCTGGCCCAGGGGCAACAGGAAAGGATTAGCCTTTGGCTAACACTGGCACATTTACAGCAATGTCTATTAATTACTGTCCCTGTAAAAATAAAATCAGAAATTAAATAAATAAAAAAGGGATTACTTCTGTATGAGGCTATAAATTGTTGGGGGTTTTTTGGTGTTTTTTTTTTTTTTTTTTTTTTGTTAGGAAAATCCTGCATAGTACACCCACTAAAATGAACTCCACCTTTACTGGCTGCAACATAGAAGTGAAGAACATATTTATACTTAACTAATAATAGTCCAATAACATAATATATATGATTCTGCCTGCCCCAGTAACACTGTGATTTAGGGTCCTAGTGTAATTATCAAAATCTGAAGAAATCATAATCAGTCTGATTATACCCTGACCACCCTTTAAATGTGACATTTTTTGGTTTATTTCAGTTGTTGGCAACTTATTTGAATGTCAATGTATCATAATCAGAGTTGGGTAAGGGTTACTTTAAAAGTAATCAAATTACTTTACTGCATTACTTTTTTGAAAAGTAACCAGTTACTTTACTGCATTACTCCCTGAGTAAAGTAACTCAAGTACTTTTAAAGTACTTTTGAGTATTCTACATTTCCTATTGGGCAATGGACCACAGGGCACTAAGCCTACATTTTTTGTCTCCAAAATTAAAGTTATGGACCACTTGCCCTTCACTGAGATCCAATTCTCCCATCACAGCCGTCACTTTGACCAGTAGAAACACAGAACGATCTGCTGCCGTAGACAACTGTATGACAACAACACCCCAGCGTTTTTAATATTTCCTCTAGGGATGTTACCACACAGAGTAAAAGGGGGAAATGATGGTGTGAAACAGCAGAGGCACTTTGTCAACCCGCTGAGAACTGTCATTAGCATCAAGCTAGCAAACAATGGTACATCCTCATAATGGAGATGGACATAAAGTAATAACATTAAAAAATAGCAGCGTGGCTTTTACTCACCACAACTGCAGAGGCTCCCAGCTTCATTTGAAACAAACTACATTATAGACGGTCCGTTATTTATTAATCCCTCTGTGTTTTTATATATTTACTTTTTATCTTCTCCCGTTGCCTTGATAAAGTTAATGCATCACGCCGTCATTTTAAACTCAAAACTTCCTGAATTTGTTTCAAATTAAAAGCCCCTTATAACCTAGGCTGAGAGAATCCCTCCATTTTCTAAATAGGCTTTTATTGTGAAACATTTGTAGGAACTTGGTTGTGGAGGATACAGTAGCTTGAATGTTTGTGTATGGTACTTCAAATGTAGCTCCTGCCATCTGCTGGCGCTTCTTAGGTGACTACAACAACATTTCGGCTGACACATGAACAGACACAGTGACTCAAATTATAGTAAAAGTAATAAAAATGACATCACACACGCCATGAAAGACGACTGGGGATAATTGACGAGTACCATCGTGTAGGGTGTCATGTCTGTTGGCCAAGTCACGGCACGATTTTATGACTCCACAATCGTGGAGTCCACAAGTACAATCATGTAATGTGACATAGTGACTTTCAGAATGGGCAGAAAAGTTGTGTAGTGTGTACCAGGCATAATGCAAGTCCTGAGTCTGACCTGTCTGTCAGCAAGTCCTCCTCCATCTATTGAGTCGTGGGGATTTTACTGACGATCCTGCGGAATGTTTTACACTCCACTGTGGACAATGGCAGCATTTCTTCTCCCACGTAGCGAGCCACAAGCTTCATGGCTTCTTTCGGACTGATAGGTTTAACATTATCTCCATTATTAGAACCAAAAGACAATCGTTGCTGTTTCGGAGCTGAAGGACCAGTGTTCTAAAAGTTATGGAAGTAACTGATGGCTTGTTTGAAAATGTACTTAAGTATTTGATTACTCAAACAGCAAACTAACACGTTAGGTTACTCGTTACTGCAAAAAGTAATCAAAGTACTATACCCAACTCTGGCCTTAACACAGTAAAATTGTTATCAGTGTTGTCCATTAATTCATCATTTAGGCCAAAACCAACATTAACCTGCATTAGTTCAGCTTTAATGTGATGGAGACAAAGCGCAGGGGTGTCATGTCCTGACTGTGCCTCGGGCTGTTTCCCTTGTTCTTTTGTCCATGTCATCCGTGTCCCCCTGGGGCCGTTTAAGAAAGCAGGTTTAACAAAGTCTGACTCCAAAGGTCCCGGTTAGGTTAACTTAAGGTTAATTTTAGGTGAACCCATTGACACCTTTCCTGCTCTGACTTGAAGTGGAGAATGGAGTCTGTAACTGCATTGCTGACAAATTTATTGGCTCTTGTCTTATTAACTTGTTGACTTTTAGCCTAATGTACAGTATTCTGGGCTCACGTTGATTCATTTACTTTTTACTGATAACGACATATGTCAAATATCCATAATATATATATGCTAATTATTCAGTTCTACATGTTTTTGTTTACATACACACTGTATTCCTGCATGAAGTCTGTCCCAACTGTATGTGAAGATCTTCATGCCTGCTCTGCCGGTGAGTTGGGTCAACCTTGTTTTCTGTCACAACTCTTTTAAGTTAAAATCTACTGTCTCCATTTACATTGCAGTACTATCATAATAAAGATTTTAAAGAAAAATCAAATGGGAATGTTTTTGATTAACACTGTCAATTGAATTCCCTACAAATCAAAGTATGTAGCACACTGCTGTTCAAAACCTTTAAAATCTATATTAACACAAGGCAATTAGGACTGGGTGGTTTGGCTTAAAAATAGTATTGCGATATTTTTAGGCTATATCATGATACATGATACATGTTGCAATACTTTGAAATCTCCTCTAAAGACCTGAAGACTACTAAAATACAAATTATTAAGTGAACCACAGTAACAATAATGTCAAATAAAGCAGCAAGTACTGTTATAATAAAGTTCAATAAAGTACTGTTATAATAAAGTTAAATTAAGTGTTGTTATAATCAAGTTAAATTAAGCATTGCTATTAAATTAATCAAAGCAGAACCACTGGTGCTTTTATTTTGAAGCACCCAACTCAGCTCGCGCTGGAGGTGTTGATGTGTTTGTTTTGTCAGATGTAAGCAGTTAGCAGAAAGTTAAACTGTTACCACAGCGCCATCAAACATGAGGATTTATTCACTGTAAGCTGGAAACACCTTAACAGCGCTCCAGTTCATATGTTATTAGTATTTGCAAGTCATACTGGTGCTCCATGGTTGCAAAATGTGTTTAAATAACCTGTGTCATCAGTTTTTTACTTATTATTACGGTCAAGCTAAAATATGCTCTTTTTCTGTTTCTTTCTCATTTTGCAGGCAGCTTTTATGTACCAACTGCAAGGAAAGTATCTTCAAAATCAGGTGCAGTCTCTTGACACAAGGCAATTAATGTGAAATTTTTATCAGGCTGAAGTGCAGTTATTTAAATCAAAATTAAGACCAACATTAAGTTGTGCTGTGCTTTACAGGGAATTATGTGGCCTCAAGTCATAACTGGACTGTTTGGAAATGTCCTCAATGCAATCATCAACTATGTCTTCCTTTATCCTCTGGAGTTGGGGGTCGCGTAAGTTTTCTTTAAGATCATCATAATGTGTAAAAGGTGAATTATTAGTGTGCTATGATAGTCTTAAGGTGTGTCACACAAGCATAATCAATAGGTTTTATTCCTGCTAATGTCAATTACAGCTGTCGTAAATATGAACAAGGTATCATGTTAGTTATTTAACTCTACCAGACTGTCCAGCCCAACTCTCTAGAGGAAAATACCTGAATAGTTATTGGATTGCTATGAAAGTTTGTAGAGAAATTCAGAAATGCCCCCCAAAAATTGATCTTAATAACCTAACTTTTAATAAAGCATTGCCAGCTTCCACTTTTCCAACACTTAAGGTCATGACAAGATATATATAAAAAAGATTAATGATTATTAATAATCTGTCAGCCTCAGATTGGTCCTACAATGCTAACACACACACACACACACACATACAGACACATATATATATTTATATATATATATATATATACACACACATACATATATACGCACACATGCACACACATATATATATATGTATTTATGTATAGATAGATAGATAGATAGATTTAAATGATACATAAAGTTGGGTGTCATCTGCAAAACAATGGTAGGCAACACTCTTAATGACGAATAACATGACCAAGGGGGAGCATATATCTGAACAAGATGGGACCAAGGATTGAACTTGCGGAATCCCACACAACATACGAGCCAATAATGAGACAAAATCGTCAAGTCATTCTGAAAGATCTCTGTGTAAGATATGATAAAAATCATCTGAAGGCGGTTCCATCTATGCCGGTCCAGTGCCTTAACCTATCCAGCAAGACTGTATGATCTACAGTGTCAAAGGTGGCTGACAATAGTTGTAGCTGTATTAAGTGTCATTATTAACACCTATTACAGCTGTAGCATTTCGATACACACACACAAAATGAAAACAATACCAGCCCTACTGTTGCAGCTGGTAATCAGCACTTCTGCAACAACATTTGCTGTTATGACTTTTTATTGTTTCATTAAGGAAGTATGTATTCAGCGATTGGATTGCAATGTAGAGGGGTTACTTTTGTGTCATCTACTTGAGCCTTATATTATTGGGGAATAATTTTAATAACCATCTGTAAAGAAATGGTCTATGAAGCACAAATGACTGCAATAGCCATTAAACACTGTCAGCAAACTGTGGATATTCCTCAGCAAATAAGTCATTTCTCCTTTTTCTGTTTTACCACTCTTGCTCCAAAACCTGCTGGTCCTCCATGATGCTATTGAAGTGGATCTGCTGCAGCCAATGCTATCTCACAGTATGTGCTGGCTGTGGTCTTGTACATTTACATCTACTGGAGGGGTCTGCATAAGGCCACATGGGGAGGTCAGTTCTTTTCTCCATTTTGTGGAGATTTTAATCACAGCATGAATTTGATGTTAAAAATGTTTTCATTTGAACTACTACTGCTACTTCAAAGTTCTGTAGTAATATGTGGAACCCAAAAGCAGACTCAAAAGGCAGAATTAGAGTTTAGTGAGTTTATTTGTAGAGCTAGGTGCTGGCAGAGAGTTGAATGGTCAAGGCTGAGTTAATGGGGACTGTAGACAGGCAGACTGAGCAGGCAGAGTGGTTTCTTCTGTCAGAGTCCTCTCTGAACTGGTTGTAAGAGAGTGCATACATGAGGAGTAGACACTGGTGAAATCTGAACACAACGAAAAATCATATTAGAAAAATCTAACTTATAACACTGAGGAAAATACTCTATTAATAGGTTAAAGCAGCCAACAAAAACTACCACTGGAGACAGAATAATCTGACGAAGAGTGGAAGTGAAGCTTGGGTTGTTTTACTGGCTGAATCCAAATGTCCGCACTTCACTGCACTTCAGAATCGTGGATTTTGCGGGCACGTTCCAGGGAAGTCTGGGAGTGCTTAGGGCTGTCCAAAGTTACAATTCACCCAGCTTGGGGTGCAGACTTCAGCAGACTCGCAATACAGACGTGACGTTGTAGGTGCTTAAAAATCTCATTATTTGGCAGTGGACGTATTGGAAAGTGTAAATTATGAGGTTTCTGTCAATATTTTTTTCACGCTTATATGATAAAAACTTAACTACTTAACTAAAAAGACATTAATCCAAATAAATGACATATTTAGATTAATCCTGCCGAGCTCCGCTGGTGCCCTCATTTCCAGCAAATAGTGTGCAAGGAATTGTGGAGATTTTACACCAGCAGATGATCCACCCATGCATCCTTTGAATTTCTCTGAAAAAAGGACTCAGTCCTTCGTGAAACTTGGAAAGATCCTTGACATTGGAACAGTTCTTCGGCAGGGGTCTATGATGTAGCATCCTTCAAATTCGGCCGTTTAAAGATCCTTCATTGACTTTGAGAAACACCCACACACACACTCACGGAAAGGGGCAGGGAGCAGGGAAACACTAGGGAAAAGGGGAGTACACTAAGTTCAAAGCTAGAACTGTGACACATTCTATACTGTGCTGCAATGGTAATAATAATATGAGTAATAATAATAACGTTATTCTGTCCAATAACTTCATCCTGTTTTATTATTCATGTTTTTTACAGCACTGTAATTGATGATCTTTTATGAACATTCCATTGTTTCATTGTGAATATACTGACAATGTATAACTTCACACCTTTGACCCACAGGTTGGTCATTCGATTGTCTACAGGAATGGGGACCCTTTGTCAAACTGGCCATTCCCAGTATGCTCATGATTTGTCTAGCGTGGTGGATATTTGAAGTAGGAGTACTCCTGGCTGGTGTAATAAGCGAGGTTGAGCTGGGAGCTCAGTCCATAGTGTACCAGCTGTGCATTACAGCTTACATGGTAACTCCTCTTCACTTTTCCTACCTGTAATTAGAGAGGCTAATAGTGTGTTGGTGATTGCTCCCATGAAACAATAATTTGGGATGTAGTGTGTTACTCTCATCAGCTCAGTTTTCTATATAAAATATTAAAATTAGGGAACTGCAATATTCAATTGAGTTTTCTAAAACTGTATTTTTTGTTTGGCACATCAATGTTACTGTAGATTTTAAGCGTCTAAGCGTCAAACTCAACTTACGTTAGACTGGCTGGCCACAGTCACTTTTCTTGCCTGCATTGAAGGATTACATCAGGGCATGTGGAGTGAGTGGCAACAGTGATGGTCTTGGAAGAGAGATAGAGTTGTGTATCATCTGCGTATCAGTGTAACTGGAGGCTGTGGAGGCAGAGGATCTGTCCAAGGGGTATCATGTAAAGGATGAAGAAAAGGGGATCAAACACCAAACCTTGGGGGACACCATGGGTGACAGGAACTATGGATGAATAACAGATGTTAATAGAGATCAACTGATGTCTGTTGCAGAGGTAGGACTGAAACCAGGACAGGACAGTGCCAGTAATGCCAAGGGAGGTCGAGAAGGATGAGGATGGTGATGAAACCAGAGTCCGAGGATGATAGCAATGCATTGGTGACTTTAATCAGGGCAGTCTCAGTGCTGTGTTTAGAGCGGAAACCAGACTTAAAAGGCTCATAGAGGTTACTGGACTCAATGTGGGATTTGAGCTGAGTAGTAACAACTCTCCAGAACTTTTTACAGGAAGGGCAGGCTGTAAATGGGCTGGTAGTCAGGGTCAGGTAACATTATTCACCAAATAATGTTACCACCACAAATGAAAAAAAAAAATACACTCATTAAACATGAATAAAATAATGTGAAACCAAAAAATGAACTCAAAGGCAAAATTGACACTAACCCTATACAAGAAATTCTATTAAAAACAAAACTGCATTTTTCGTTCACTGATCAGGATCTTGTTTTTAAGTTTCACTGCTGCAACAAGTGGTATGTTTTTAATTTCATCTGCTGAAGAAGGAAAGTTTTATCTTTTGTCTGAGTTTAGCATTTCAACTAGTCCTCTACCAAGTTATACCCTAGCTAAGGCACTTCTTTTCCTACAAGTGTTTCCCAAACTGTCCCCTAGCGGGTGCTCGTAAAGAGAGCTGCTAAGGTACATCGTAAGTTGGTGTGTGCCCTGTATAGAGACAGAGCGCATAATCTGAAAGCCACACCCCCAAAGGGGAAATGAGGCCCGCTTTCCCCTCCGCTTCTTCGCTCATTCGGTGTCATTCTGCCTCCGCAGCCATGCCTTCAAGTCTCCACAACTGAATTGTCAGCTAGCTAGCTAAAATTGTTAGCTATAGTTAGCTAATAATTAGCTAATAATAAGATGGCAAAGGATTATTTTAACACGCTATGCCTACCAGAGAGGCAACGGTATATTGATAAGCTTAATATTACCGGTCTACCTCAGTGTCCCTTCTCCTTACCTTGCTCGTCTTGGAAAAAACATGATGTGGAGATTCTTTTTTAAAAAGATGAGCATTTCGGCATGCTCAGCCGTCAGCCTGCTCCTACTACCGGCACACCTTGTTGTTGTTTTGAAACATGCTACATGCTGGTAGATTGATAGAAGTGCTAGAGCGGACCGCTGGAATGGACTGCTTGAATCGCGGAGCGCTGGGCACAATTATAACAGACACAATTATAAGTTGCATTCATTCGTTCGTTCATTCGTTTTTGTTGGCCATGCAGCCCACCACACAGCAACTTGTCAGCATTTGGACTTAGGGAAAACTCAACAGGCTGGAAACTGAGGGGGAAAGTGTGAGGGGAAAGTAGGCCTCGTTTCCCCTTTGGGGGCGTGGCTTTCAGATTATGACGCGTTGTGCTGTGTCGCTATTGTTTCAGTCAGCTTGGCTGGTTATGTGATGTGAAGAGTTGGGGCTGTCCCTCTCTCTGCCAGCAGAGAGAGGGACAGAGAGAGAGGGAGGGGAGAGGGACTAAGTTAGTCTACATACTTTGTTTCCACCACGGCCGCTCGGCTGTTCACCAGTTACCGTGTTGCGTTGGCGTATGTGTGGGTGTGTGTAGAGGAGATCAGTGCCGGCACAAAAGAACCAATACCGTTAGCGCTGATCAATACTACGGTCTCTGATAATTTAGCCCCGGGGCTAACACCGATCAGTGTTCCTTGGCACACAGCCCTGCAAGAATTCCAGGTAATGTGAAAAGTTTTTTACCAGGGTAATTTCGGTGGAAACGCGCAAAGTGTTTTTCAAAATTCCAGGTAATTGATAAAAGTTCCTGCGGTGGAAAAGGGGCTATTAAAAAATGACTTACCTGTGCATCCCACTATAAACAAGGAGACTAATGATGAAGCAAAGAGATGTGACTGCTGCTCACCGATAATGCATTTGTTAATGAAACATTTATTACAGCATATGTTTGTCTCTCTTTTTCCATCATTGCAGTTCAATGCCAGTTTATGTCTTACATTTAAGTTACATATAAGTTTTCCAGCATCGGTTCTGTCAATGTACAGACTGCAGATCTGTTGATGTCACAATAGGCACCTGTAGCAGCAGCATATCCACGTGTGTGTGTGTGTGTGTGTGTGTGGGCATGCACGCAGGAGTGACCTCTTCTGTCTGGGCCAAACATGGGTTGATTCAATGTAGATTTGTTCATCACACTCATGGGACTTAAGTTGGGGTTTTAGAAATTTATAAAATATTGACCCTTCTTGTGAAAAATGTCATCAATCACATACAGCGCGTGTGCATGTGTTTTGGTTGTGCTGATTGCTGCATAACTACTGGACAGTGATTTTCATTACTTTGTCAGAGGTAACTGGGACACTCGAGCCTAAAGCCATTATGGCTCTGTTTGGGAAACCCCTTAATTCCTTTGCCTGGACTCCTAGCAGTTCTGGTAGCTTTTGAACCATTACTGGCTAGGCATAAAGTATTAATGAGATGCGAATCACTCACACTGCCTTCCCACACTTTGTGGATAAAATAGATTCTCAGTAATTTACAGCTTGAAAAAAAAAATGATATACATTGTAAGGCTCTTTCAGGAAATGAGGATCTGAGTATGTCTTCCTCCTCTGGATCTAACGTTACATTGTTTGGCTCCTCAGTAAGACACAGCATGCATCCATGATGAGCACACACACTGGGGCGGCTGAGGCTCAGAGGTAGAGCAGGTCGTCCACTAAACGGAAGATCAGCGGTTTGATCTCCTCCTCCAGTCTGCATGTCGAAGCATCTTTGAGCAAGATACTGAGCCCCAAATTGTTCCTCATGGCTGTTCCATCAGTAGCAGGTAGCACCTTGTATGGTAGCCTTAGTAGCCTCGGCCACTATTGTGTGAATGGGTGAATGTGTGTTTGTGAGGTAAGGAAGTACAGCTAGTTCGTATGGGTTGATAGTAAACAAGATGGTGTGTCGGTCAGGACACAGGAATGAAGAGGAGGTGACGTGCTATCTTCTCTGGATTGATTTCCAGCTGTATTTATTTTCCTTGGACACTCAGTATTGTCATCAGTCTGAAATAACAAATAAACCAACATTAAGCACTGTATCTTAACATAAACCCAACACAAGTTACTGTGAAGCAAGAATAAAAGAATATCTATATATGTGTACCAGAATAAATGTAGGTTCATCAGACATAAATAAACTCTCCATGATAAACAACATTACAACTTAAATATATCAATCAGCATTACAACGCTCCCCTTTAATAGAAACAGTAACCTACAGTTACACAAATAACCCTAAAGAGTAACCTGGGTTACAATCAAATAACATACTGTTCAGAGAAAAAACTAAACCCCACACATACATCCTCACCCAGTCATACACAGGACAACAGCGACGCTGTGTGGCGAAAAAAAGGTACTGCGTAATGGCGTCCACACAACGTACATTTCCTTCCCACATGGAAACGACATTAACCTTTCATAAACATAATAATCAAGACGGACTTACTTTCCGTCATTGACTCGACACTTGGAGTGCCATATTAGGAGGAACAAGGATGTCTGTCATTTTAGGTACGTCCAAACTGCACTGTGATGTGCGCCACACTTACACTCACTCCGATACACAGTAGCCAACACAAAGGAAAAAAACTCGCCGACACATACATCATTTCCTACCACCTAATTAATGTGCATACTGACGTGATGAGCACACACAAATGTGCAAGCTCTTTCATACAGCCGCCCCCAAATGTGCAGGGCACATTTGCTTCAAATACAAGGCTCATCAGTCAAGTTTCGGGGCTATGGGGCTCAGAGTGTCATCTTCTTCCCCAGACAGAAGAGCTGGTAGGATCACCAACCGAGCCACGGGCTGGGTGTACACATGTCCTTTGATGTTCACATCAGCTGACCTGATGCACCCGTCATCGCTGCGGTGAACCTTGGTTACATGTCCGATGGGCCACAGGGCCCGAGGCAACTGTGGGTCCATCAACATCACAACTGCCTTATCCAGGAGTTCCGGAGGAGAAGAGTGCCATTTCTGTCTGGTCTGCAGACCAGGGAGGTATTCTCTGATGAACCTGGCCCAGAATTGGTTGGCGAGAATCTGCGAATGCCGCCAGCGTCTGCGGCTCAGGATCTCTGTCTCAGGGTAGACCACTTGGGGAAGGGATCCATCAGGCCGCCCCATAAGCAGACTACTCGGTGTCACAGGGTCAATATCTGCAATATCAGCAGAGACATAACCCAGTGGTTTTGAGTTAAGAATGGCCTCCACCTCCAGGAGCACTGTGAGAAGGACATCTTCCTGAACCGGTTGAGCCCCCACACAGCTGTAGAGTGCTGCCTTGGTGGAACGGACCTCCCTTTCCCACACTCCGTCGAAGTGTGGGGCTGCTGGGGGGTTAAACCTGAACTTAATCCTTTGACGGGCGAGCTGTTTCTGCACGGTGGCACCATGTCTGCAAAGGCCTCTCTAAGTTCCCGCTCTCCCCCTTTGAAGTTGGTCCCTTGATCTGACCACAACTCCGCAGGGGTTCATCTTCTGGCAACGAACCGCCTCAAGGCCATCAGGTAAGCATCGGTATCCATACTTCAGAGGAGATCTAAGTGAACTGCCCTGGTTGTTAAACACTTAAATATAATCCCCCAACGTTTCTCCTGCCGCCTACCCACCCTCACTAACATGGGCCCGAAACAATCCACACCAGTGGAGTGGAAGGCTGGCTTGTGTAACCGGAGTCGGGCAGTTGGAAGATCAGCCATTTTGGGAATGGAAGGCTGAGCCCTCCAGCGCTGACATTCGGCACATGCACGTTGGTGTCTGCGTACTGCCTCCCGCCCACGCAGGATCCAGAATGACCTCCTCAACTCTGCAAAAACCCGCTCCGGACCAGGGTGGTGCAGGTCGCCATCATACCATTGGATAAGCAAGCGTGTCACCGGATGTGAGGCATCAAGGACAACCGGGTGCAAATGAACTCCATTCAGACCTTCTAAACGTCGGAGCCGACCGCCCACTCTTATAAGGCCCGTAGACCTGTCCATTTCAGGAGATAAAGTCAGCAGGCGGCTCCCAGATGAGACAGGCTTCCCAGCAGCGAGGAGTTTGTAGTCTTCAGGAAATGACTGTTGTTGGGCTCGCTGAAGGACGATCATCTCTGCCTGTTGATACTCCTCAGCAGTGGGCAGATCAAGATTGGAGTCCTGGCCGTGGAGTTCCAGAGCAGTGGTGTCTATGAGCTCCTGCCAGGTGTTGTACACCTTGTCGTCAAGACTGAGAGGTGGAGGTGAGGTGACTGCTACCCCACAGATGGCAGCCTTCCGGAGCTCTGCTCCGTCTTCAGGTGGAGCTGTGCTGGGTCTCTCCGGCCAGGCGTCCGGGTTCTGGAGAAGGAAGGGGGGTCCTTGTGACCATCTGTTGGGGTCTTTAAGGGCTTCCAGGGTCTTCCCCCTAGTCAGATCATCCACAGGATTGTTCACGGAGTCTACATATCGCCAGGTGCAGTTCTCCGTTAACTCCTGTATCTCGGCTACTCTAGCTCCCACAAAGACCTTGTATCGACAAGACTGGGAGTGGAGCCAGGTTAGCACGGTGGTGGAGTCGGACCACAACACTGTGTGAGTCACTTTCAAGGTGAGGTCCTTCTCAAGGACACGAGCCAGCTGCGCCGCCACGAGAGCCACACAGAGCTCCAGGCGTGGGATGGAGCGCAGACGTTTCGGAGCTACTCGTGAACGAGCAAGAATGAAGGACAGGTGTACTCTGCCTCCCCTGACCTCGGTCCTCATGTAGGCTACAGCTCCGTAAGCTTGTTCAGAAGCATCTGCAAAGATGTGTACTTTACGAGTGGCACCTTCCGGGTTAACGTCCACCGGCACGTAGGCTCGTGGAAAGGTAAAGAGGTGTAGGGACTCAAGCTCGGCCTCCCAGTTGGACCAGGCTTGCAGGAGGTCGGAGGGTAAGTTGGGGTCATCCCAACCACGCTGCTTAACCCACAGCTGCCGGATGATTAGCTTTGCTCGGGTGGTGAAAGGCAACAGGTATCCCAAAGGATCATATTGCGAGGCTAAGACTCGATAAATGTTCCTCAGGGTGGGTGCCTCATAGGGTACAGGTCTGTGTTTATAGCTCAAGGTGTCCATCTCCCAATTCCAGCTGAGGCCGAGCGTTGATTCCAGAGGGTTGGACTTATCATGTGCTAGCCACAGGTCCAGGCTTGCAGATCTGGCTTCTTGTGGCAGATGGCTTAGGACGCTAGGATCGTTGCAAGCCCATTGACGCAGCTCGAAACCCGCCAAGGCCAGGAGGTCCCTGAGCCAATCCACCAGCTGTTTGGCTTCCCCTGCGGTAGGCACGCTCTGCAGACAGTTATCCACATAGAAGCAATACTCAACAGAGAATCTCAGGGCGTCATCAGGCTGGCTGTGGTCAACAACATGGCGCTGCAGAGCATACACCGCACAGCAGGGGCTGCAGGTCGTGCCAAAAGGCAGGACCTGCCACTCAAACGTCCTCGGGGCCTCATCCACCTTCAGATCACGCCACAGGAACCTTAGTAGGGGACGATCATCAGGTAGAAGGTGGACCTGATGAAACATCCCCTTAATATCCCCGCTAACTGCTATAGGATGTTCATGAAATCTCACCAGGACTCCTAGCAAGGAGGCGCCGAGGGTTGGGCCAGGTAGCAGGTACTGATTCAAGGACTGCCCCTGGTACTGATGAGAGCAGTTAAAGACTAGGCGGTTCTTCCCATTGTGGCTGACCAGATGATGGGGGATATACCAGCCTTCTTTAGGAGGAGTCCCCTGAGCAACTTCCCGTACAGCTCCTGATGCAATGAGCTTCTGCATCTTGATCTTATAGGCGTCTGCTTGCTTGGGGTCCCTTAGGAGGCGCCTCTCAGTGCTACGTAGCAGAGGCATGACTGACTCCTTTGGCGCATGCAATGGTGGCATGTTAGCGTGGCGTAGCAAGGGTGTAGCATACCTGCGAGTTCCATCGACCTCTGTACGAACTGTCTTGGCTTCGAGCAATGCTACCGCCTGCTGATCCTGCTTGGATCGGGTCACCTCCCTCTCATGCCGGTACGGTACGGTGTCTAGTTGCCAGAGCCTTTCCACATGCTTGTATAGCTCGTCTGTGAGTGGCGGAGATGAGGTGAACAGGCACTGTGCAGCATGGGCAGGCCACCCCATGAAATGGATGGGGCCTTGAAGGGTCCACCCAAGCCTGGTGTGGACTGCGGCCGGGCCACCAGGTGGGCCGAGCCTGACCGGCTCCACAGGGGTTATAAGATGGGGCTGGTCGGAGCCTATAAGGAGGGATGGCTTGGCTTCTCTTAAGGCTGGTATGGGAATGCCACGTAGGTGCTTGAACTTCCTCTGAAGGCGGTCTATGGGGTAGGTATGCTGGGCTAGGCTGAGACGACTAGCTGTAAAGGCATCATCAATCCTATATCTGGTATGAGGATTGGCAGCTGGGGAGATGCAGAAAGACACAGTGTGTCCGTGGAGTACCTGAATGTCCTGACGGACTGTCCGCAGAGGCAGGTCTTCAGGAGTGCCTGCTATGCCAAGAGACTTAGCTGCTGCGGGTAGAAGCATAGTCCTCTCGGACCCGTTGTCGAGGATCGCAAAGGTGTCTAGGGTCCGTTCTCCATAATGCGCAAGCACTGGGACGACCTTCAACATGACCTGATTTCCAGCTCCAGGTCGGTCAAGGTAGAGTGTGTCAGAGGCAGAACTGGTTAAACAGCTCTCTTCCCTAGCTGTTATGTCTTTATTGCCCTTCTCTGATCTTGTATTTATCTCATGGAGGGCCAGGAGGTGTTTACCTTGACAGAGGTTGCAGGGTTTCTTCAAGGTGCATTGTGCTGCTTGATGATTGCGTGCACAGCCCCAGCATCGCTTATTGACCTGGATCCACTCTCTGAGCTGATCTTTGGAGAGTTTAACAACGTCACTGCACTGACTGAGGTAATGTTCAGAGCTCTCACAGTAGGCACAGTAGGCTTTACCTTTCACTTTCTTCGTCGCTGAACCCTCCTTGGGTGACAGGGGGGCAGTCTCTGAGGCCTCTCCACCACCATGCAGGACTGTCACTGTTTGTTTCCCAGAGCGACCATCAGTCTTTGTGTTCTGGTTTTCCTTGCTGCTTCTTCCAGTAGCTTGACTGTCGAAGCCCTGACACCATGACTCGTAGCGGAGCCACTCTGACAAGTCATATAAAGTGGGAGGAGCCCCAGGCTGCTTATACTGATGTCGGCGGAAGTCAGCTCGCTGTTCTGCTGGGAGCTTGCTCAGTAGCCGAGCTACATGTGAGCCACAGTTCAGTTCGATCCCCCCTTCAGGGCCCAAGGTCTGCAACATGCCCACTAGTGATTGTATCTGGAGGGAGAACTTCTGGAATGTTGCAGTGTCTCCATGCTTCACTTCAGGAGCTTCTAAGACACTTGCTATCCTCCTTAAGGCAAGCTGATGGGGTTGGCCATATTTATCATGGAGGGCTCTCATCGTGTCAGTATAAGGGGTTGGTGAGTTTAGGTAGGCATCGGCTATGAGCTTAGCATCCTCTAGCCTTAGATGGTCCACGAGTACTTGATATTTGAATAACTCTGTGGTGTCAGATGGGAGTAGGTTCTCTAGGGCTATGCAAAGCCTCGCAAATTCACTGGGGTCTGGGTGAATGAACTTGGGAATAGTGGGTTTGGGGCCTCTATACACTTGTTCAGATACAGGAAACTGCACAGGGTGACTAGGTGGCAGCATGCTAGGTGCAGCCCCAGTGGCTGACATAGGAGGTAAAGCACGTACTGGCGTTGAGTGCGTTAAACCCGCGTAAGCCAAAGCAGGGCGTACGAGTGGCTGAGAGGATCGTGCAGGGGGGTGAGAGGAGAGCCCTTTTTCAGGAGCAAGTGTTGGAAGCTGAGGATGCCATTGTATTGGCGGTGGAGGCTTATAGGACAGGTATGCAGCATCTTTAGGGGCGTAGTAGGGTTGGCTGCTATGTACTTCTTTTTTCTCCAGCTTAAGGATGCACATGCAAGGTAACTCCTCGAAGCTACAGCACTAGCTTGTGGAGGTTGAGGGGTATTAGACTTTAAGGCTGGGCTATTAGGTCAACTCAGGTTTGCTCTAAGTGAGCGGGCTATCTCAATTAACTCCTTTAACTCACTTCGTGCCTCGTTTAGTTCCTTTATACCTGACTGGAGGGCTTGTCGTGATTGGAGCAGACTAGCGTTCTCCTCTTGGATGGCTCTCATATCCTTATGGAGACGGAGGTCCAGGTACGGGCTCTGCAGGTGTGAGGGTGTATATCCAGGTAGGTTATCACTGTCCAAACTTCTCCTCTGGTGGTGAGTTGGGGCTAGCTGAGGTATCTCGTGATGAGCCGCATTCCCATGAAAGCCACATGAGTGAGTCAGTGATGTCTGGAAGGGAGTCATCTGAACTGCACTCTCCTGAGGAGAATACACCCTCCCCTCTCTGGTAGGAGATGGTAGAGCCCACTGTGACAGGTCTCTCTGCCGATATCCCATGTAGTCCACTTCAAAGTCCTGAAATCTGGCCGGTCGACGTGTTTCCCTTTTAGGCCTCACATCAGGATACATCTCCTCATCTGGCTCCATCTTGAACACTCTCATCCGGCTCGAAGGACCAATGTTTGTGAGGTAAGGAAGTACAGCTAGTTCGTATGGGTTGATAGTAAACAAGATGGTGTGTCGGTCAGGACACAGGAATGAAGAGGAGGTGATGTGCTATCTTCTCTGGATTGACTTCCAGCTGTATTTATTTTCCTTGGACACTCAGTATTGTCATCAGTCTGAAATAACAAATAAACCAACATTAAGTACTGTATCTTAACATAAACCCAACACAAGTTACTGTGAAGCAAGAATAAAGGAATATCTATATATGTGTACCAAAATAAATGTAGGTTCATCAGACATAAATAAACTCTCCGTGATAAACAACATTACAACTTAACTATATCAATCAGCATTACAACGCTCCCCTTTAATAGAAACAGTAACCTACAGTTACACAAATAACCCTAAAGAGTAACCTGGGTTACAATCAAATAACATACTGTTCAGAGAAAAAACTAAACCCCACACATACATCCTCACCCAGTCATACACAGGACAACAGCGACGCTGTGTGGCGAAAAAAAGGTACTGCGTAATGGCGTCCACACAACGTACATTTCCTTCCCACATGGAAACGACATTAACCTTTCATAAACATAATAATCAAGACGGACTTACTTTCCGTCATTGACTCGATTGGAGTGCCATATAAGGAGGAACAAGGATGTCTGTCATCTTAGGTACGTCCAAACTGCACTGTGATGTGCGCCGCACTTACACTCACTCCGATACACAGTAGCCAACACAAAGGAAAAAAACTCGCCGACACATACGTCATTTCCTACCACCTAATTAATGTGCATACTGACATGATGAGCACACACAAATGTGCAAGCGCTTTCATACAATGTGACTAGTGTAAAAAAGCGCTTTGAGTGGTCAGATGACTAAAGAGGTGCTATACAAGTGCAGGTCCATTGATGCGTAACATGGCTAACGTTGACTACATAGGCTAACATACTTAGCTTTTTCCTCCTGGGTAATACAGGAAAATCACTATATATAGGTGTTATATATGTGGTGATATATTGTGTTATATATGCTATATATTTACATAAACACAGAGTCTTCACCATGAGTTGTTGTCTGAAAAATGTGCATTTAGAAGGAAAAACCAACAAGACTCACCTGCAGCAGCAGTATCTGTGCTTGGCCATGACCGGAGGTAATCCTTTAATACCGTGGCCAGCCAATTAGTCATAATGTCTGGGGCTAAGAGCCCACCCTCTCAGGCAGCCCAGCACAAAAGACAACTCTCCAGTTTTCAGTTATTCAATTTTTCATTTTTCTATCCAGCATTCCACAGATAGAAAATTAGAAAAACAATGCTAAAATCTTTGACATCTTTTACATTAATCTGACACAAAAATTCAATACTAGAAAAATGAATTTCTTCCTAATTTTCCTTTTTTTAATGGAAAATTGAACAGACATACATTACGTGGACCTTTTAGCCATATTTAAAAATTACTCAGTGAAATAGTTAATTTGCCCCATCAGGACTTTGTGGTTTGATCAGATTCGACTGGTAACTAAGTGTCAAAAGTTTTGATAACTCTGTTACCTTGTGGATACCACATGAAAACGATACAATTATACATTTGATAGTATTAAAACTACTAAAGCTATAAAACAATCTACAATCACATTTTCAACCCAAGGCTATACAGACGAAACAACAGAGAAGAAAATCAACTGGTCCTCAGCCTGTTGCTGATACCACATTCTGTCCAGTCCAGTCTCTCCAAGAAAGCAAATACAGACATTTACCAAAAATATTATTTTAAAGTAGGTATTTGTTTCAAATATTGCCCAAAATGATCTCTATTATTGTGTTATTGTCCTTCACAGTTCCCACTGGGATTCTCCGTGGCTGCCAGTGTACGAGTTGGGAATGCTCTTGGTGCAGGAAACACAGAACAGGCCAAGCTATCTTGCAAAGTCCCCATCATTTGTGCATGTAAAACCAGTGCATTCCCTACATGTAACCTGCATTACAACCACAGAAAGTCATTAAAGTAATGAGAACAGGTGCAAATGGTGGTAGTGGTAGTAAAAGTAGTAGTAGTTGTACATTAACTTCTATATTGTATTGAGAGTATACACTGATCATCCAAAACCACTGAAGCAGTGAATATCATTGATCATCTCTACAATTAAATTAAAATTAAATGCAGTGTTCTGCCAGGAAACCTTGGGTCCTGGCATTCGTGTGAATGCCACTTGATGCGCTTCACTCACCCAAAGACCGTTGCAGACCAAGTACCCCTCTCATAGCAGCAGCACTCCATGATGGCAGTGGCCCCCTGGCAGGACAGTGCACCGTGTAAAACCGAGAAATTTTTTTAGGAATGATCTGAGGAACATGACAAAGAGCTCAAGACATCGACTTGTCCTCAAAATTCCCCAGATCCCAAACTGATCAAGCATTTGTTGGGCATGCCGGTACCCCTGAGGTACCCTCAATCCACAGTGGGTCTTCCTTGCATTAGACATGGCTCTGACCTGTCGAGGCATGGACACACGACCTCTGCGAGTGTCCTGTGGTGTCTGGCACCAGGGTGTTGATTGTGGATTGTTTGAGTCCTGTGGATTGTGAGGTAGGGTACCAGCACATCCACGGATGATCAATCATATTGGGATGTGGGTAATTTGGAGGCCAGGATGACACCTTCAGCTATCTGTAATGCTCTTTGTTTGTTACGCAACTCCTTAGCAGTTTTTGCAGTGTGGCATGGTGCATTCTCCTGTTGAGGGGGCCAGTGCCATTGAGGAGTGCTGTTGCCATGGGGAGGTGTACTTTGTCCGCAGCAGTGTTTGGGAGGGTGGAACCTGTCAAGACCAAAGGTCTCCCAGCACGACATTGCATTGTAACGAGCTGATCAATGTTATTCACCTGATCTGTCAGTGGCTTTAATGTTATGGCTGATCAGTGTAAGTCATACATTTGACCAAGTGCCAGACCAACTCAAGATAAAGACCCCAAACACTGTGAACATAGAAATACAGTACCTGAACAACACAGGCTCTTTTGTTCACTACTTCTTTTTTGACATTTTTGTTCTCACAATCCTACATTGCTCAACATTATAAACAACACATGCTGTTTTTTGTCTTTGCTCCAATACAGTCATCGTTGCCTGTTTTGTTGGAACCAGTCTCAGCATCAGCAGATGTGTCATTGGATACATTTTCACATCAGAGCAGTAAGTGTGGCTCAATAAACTCCACTTTTTAACAGTGTATTTGGTGGAACTTAAGTCGCAGTCCACGTGGCATAGCATAATGCCATCTAGACTGATAAACTAAGTTCTTAATCTTGCATCGTCATGCTTACCCACAAATGCTATGATTGTGTAATGAGCCTTAGTTATGTTCAACAAGTCTTGCAGTTTGTTATTGGTGATGCTGAAAATACTAAAGAAAGCTGCTCAACCCATCTCCACAGAGTCTACCTAATACTGTTTCATTTGTATGACGATTTTTCACATGCACACACTCACACACACACCAAGATTGCTTTGTTTGTTTGCTGATTGAACACACCTTTTGAACTGACCTGAGCTGTGGTCTATTTGTTTGTGTATTGCTTTACTGTCTTGTGGCCTGTAGTTTGACAGAGCTATTTTCCTTCTATTTTATGATTATCTGTCAAATGTGACTGACTGGCACCTCACTTTCATTCAAAAACATCAAATCTTGCCTTAATTTATTTCCCAGTCAAGACACTCTGGTAAGAATACTTCACCTTGTTAATATGGACTTGGAAGTAATAGAATTTGAAACATGCGAAATTAAAATGTGATTAGTCGTAATTAACTTTTGAAATGTGGCAATTAATCGCAATTGAAAAAATAACCCCTTGTCTTTTACTATATTCAGACATGATTGTCTGTAAATATTTTTGTGTCTAACAAGAGTCTGTATTTGCTCCTTTTTAGAGACATTATTCAGAGAGTTGCTGATGTCATGGTGATATTCGGTTTTATGCATATTTGTGATGCCACTGCGGTGAGAAATAATATATAATTAACTTTTTCATGCATGTCTTTCATAAGTCATTTTAGACATATTGACACATACAAATGTGATTTGATATGGACAGGGTGCGGCTGCAGGTGTTCTCAGAGGAACAGGGAAACAACTGACTGGTGCTCTGTGTAACTTGGTGGGGTTCTATTTCATTGGCTTCCCTACTGGTGTGTCCCTGATGTTTGCAGCAAACATGGGGATTGTAGGTAAGATGACACTACCATGCATTACTTGCTATTAGTTAACTAACATTCAGAAAGGCCATTAAAACTCTTCCCCTTTTTTTGTATAGGACTATGGACAGGACTTGCGATTGGTGTGTCACTGCAGATGCTTGTTTTTGTCACATTTTTGTGCAAACTTGATTGGGAAAAGGCTGCTGAGGAGGTGGGTAGCCACATCATATTCAGTCACAGTGCTTCTCTGTATTTTTTTATCTTGTCTTATGTATTTGAAGTTAAAACACACTGTCAGAACTGTTCTTAATGTCTCTGATCAGGCTCTTGTGAGAGCAGGAGTGAAGATCACAGAGGAAAAGGAGATGGTTGAGTTGGAAGACACAGGTGAGTAAAGGCACTGTCCTCACTTCCTACTCTTACTGTAATACATGAAATATTCCTGCTTTTGTGGCCTTTTTAGTCTTGTGTAACAGTTTCAATATTAAAACAAAACATTCTTTCTCAAACTCTGCCTCATATATCTAGACTTGAAACAGGAGGGTGATGCAAACCTGGAGGTGCATGATTCAGGCCACAGTCGACTACAGTTCACTACCACTACCGTGGGACATCTTCTGTCAGTAAAGCAGCTTGTTTTACGGCGTGGCCTGACATTGCTAATCATGATTGTCATTCTCACAGTTGGAATTGTAACCAGCAGTTTGCTGGTGAAACAGTTCAAATGATTCTCTCTAAAAGAACTCTCAGGAATATTTTTTATTGTCAACATTGAGTGTCAAAAGGCTACTTATCAGGTAGATTCCACTGAAAACTCTTAAGTCTGCAGTCTCCACTTTCTCCTATAGTGCAAATGATGGATAGCCAAAGTGAATGATGAGTCAAAGAGCCAAAGAGACACATACATTTTTGGCATATTTATTTATTCAGGTATATTCACCATGAAATGACATGAAAAGTATAGTAATAGCAGCTGATGGCAGTTAGTGGCTAACTCAAAGAAGAACAACAGCTGAAAATGTCCACAAAATTGGGAAAACAATGAGGTTCGGGAGCTCGTTACCTTCCAAGCAGAGGACAAGATCAGCTGGTGTATAACAAGGATGGTAAATGAGTGTTATTGCCATGTTGTTCCATTGTTATTGTGTAGAAAGCGCTGCCGACATGTATGTTATATGTCACACTAGAGGGTGATGCTGTCGTGTTACATGTCACGTCTGTTATGCTTCTTTTGATTCTGCAATGCCAGCATGCTGTCTAAAATCACACAGTTGAGCAACATGATGCCGTCGCTGTTTGGTTCTGTGTAAAAAGGGACTTTTTAGTGGCCTTATAGTGCCATCTCTGTATAAAAAGGGCTATAGATATCACCTCAGGCATTTCTCGCTCACCCATGGATTTTCTTTTACTTCTGTTTAGACTTACTACCCTTGCCGGTAAGCTTTAATGTAAAAAGAATATGGTTTAAAAAAATAATGTGTTATGAATGTTGGCCACAGATGTTTACATTTTAGGATGATTATTTATATTTATGCCTTCATGCTGCTGAGAGCCATGGCCCGAGCCATTATGTTTTGAGGTTGTCTGTCTGTGCCATTGTTGTATACATGGAGCCTTACGACAATGTTTTGAAATTTGGCACCAACATCCAATTGGGCTAAGGGATGAACTGATTAGAATTTGGTATTCAAAGTCACTGTGTCCTCATAAAACACATTTAAGGCCTAACTCAAGAATTCATTCATTAATTATGACTTTCACATAAACATCTAAAAGGATAAAATGATGAAATGATAACTTTTATATCAAAAGGTCAAAGGGCAACTCTACAGTGAGTGCATAATGTTTTTCAAAAACACTTTTTTGGCCATTATTGAACACCATAACTCAGGAACAGAAGTACAGACATTTGGTCAGATACTGAATTGGTGACACTAATCCTGGGTGTCCACCTTGAAACTGTCCTGATTGCAGAGATCATCTGTGCTGCCAGATTGAAGATGTGTGTGAAGCATCCACATCTTGATTTTTAGCTTCTTTGCAGTATCATCCATATTTGAAGCATTGTCTGCTGTCATGGTTACATATGAATCTGGACAGACAGGAATGAAAACTGCAACTTAACTACAACCGCAAGATGCTAATTAAAGTTTTGAGATAGTAGAGATTCACCTTGTAGTTCAAACCAAAATATGTGTTCCTTAGGGGCCAATCCTTGAACCACTCTCATGTAATATGAGAGTGTAATGTGTTCTGAACTTTTGAATTTGAAAGAAAAAGTATATTTTGGACTATTATCTTTTTACATTGCACATAATTGCTGTACTGTGGAATTTTGAACCCCCAAACACCCCCGAATAAATATTTTTGCACATCCTGCACAAAACTGTAGTTTTCTCATTCTGAAACAGCAATATTTTACATATTTGTCATGTTACAGTATTGTAGACACTATGTCTTTTTTATATTTTCATTGTACTTTTTCTCTTCTATACTTATGTTCTTGACTGTTGCAGTACTTTGCCTTTCCTTTTTATTTCCTCTTAATGTGTTTTTTGTATGTTTATTGTATGCACCAAACACCAAGGCAAATTTCCTGTAGGTAAAATCTACTTGGTTATAAACATTGTACTGATTATGATGACCCTCAAATGAACTAGAATAAGTTTTTGGTCCCAAAGAAAAGGGACTGAAAGTCAGTGCTTATCATGATTCTGTCACTGAAAACTAAAACCTAAATTAGAAATCTTGGTGCTTTCATGGATTCAAACTTAGTCAGACTTAGTCTTGATGCCTTATGAAAAAGTACTTTTGAATTAAAATGTGTATTAAAACACATGAAAAAGTATTCAATGACAACTTGTTGGTGTTCCAAAAAATGACAAAAAATAATGTACTATTGAGCAATCAATTGATAATTGATTCTGCAATGACTAATTTGTGGTTATACTGGGCAGCTTTTAGGTGTTTGTTTATTAAGAGCTCCAATGTGTAGGATTTAGGGGCATCTACTGGCAGAAATGGAATATGATAAATATATTTTCTGTAGTGTACATATATAAGCTGAAAATAGGAATCATTATGTATTCATTACCTTAAAATGAGCCGTTTATATCTACATAGGGAGCAGGTACTCCTCCACAAGTCCACCATGTTGCACCTCCATGTTTCTACAGCAGCCCAGAACAGACAAACCAAAAACTGTCTCTAAATAGGACCATTCACATTTTCATGTTTTCGTGCTGGCCACCATAGTTCTCCCGCACACTTGGCACACAGGAGAAGTTTCAGTTGGTTGCCGCTGTTGCCATTAAAAATCTAGTGCGTAGATCTTTCCTTAAAGATCTACACACTAGATCTTTCAGGAATAAATCAAATAGAGCATTAAAAAGCTACTCTTAATACTCAAAGAGCTTCATACTCAAGAAATTAAGTACACCCCTTATGACTGAACACCACTAAGTCATAATCCCACCTTGTTGAAATGATAGCGCCATGGATCTTCGGTTGGCGCCAGATAACTGGCCTCGGTGAGTGTGCACAGCTGTTCATGACAGGGCTCGGGTGCGGCCAGATGATGGTCGCCCCTCTCCTATCTCGCACCGCATATTTGTGGAGAACCTGATGCTAAATCACTTGCAGACAGCCTGATTTTGGGCCAGGGTTTCATATGTAGCAGAGCAGCTCCCTTGCTACGATCTTTTGAAAGCCAGCCCTTGATCCAAGCTTACACATATGACAATATGTATGACAATACACATATTAAAGGGTGGGGCTGCTCGAGTGACAGGCTGCCTGCAAGGCATTGCTGCACTCTGTGAGTGAGATACAGCGCTCGTTTCTTCAAAGCTCTACCCTCTTGTCCAAATATGGTCACTTTTGGCCCCAGAAAACAAGATGGTGATGGCTGAAATGTAAACTCTGTGTTTCAGAAAAGCAGTCCACAAACCAGTGGGTGATGTCACCATAGCTATGTCCATTATTATGTACAGTCTATGGTCTACCTCTAGTCTTTCTAGGATTTTGAACACAGAAATACAATACAGACGTACAATAAAAAAAGTACAGACAACTCTTGATAGAAAAAGAATCAGGCATGTGAAGCAGATACACAAATGAGAGAAATTAAAGATGAACACACTTAGTACAATTAAACATAGAAACAGTGTCAGTGAGTCTGGTCTACAGTAACTGAGTATGAGCAAAACAGTCTGGCTAGGACAATTATGAACATCTCTGACAAAATATTTGAAGCTAAATAGAGAAGTGTTTCATAAACAAGGCTCAGAGTAGCCAGGTTTATTGGGGAAAGGTTTGATGTGTTCCTTAAAGCCACTGAAGTACCAAAGTTAGCACAACATTAAATGCAGATCTCATCACTTCACATTAAGAAAACAGATGTAAAGACAACACTGCAACATTTATAGCCCAAAGAATAGCACACAATGAACAAAATGCAAAGGATGTAATGTGCTGACAAAACCACTGCCATAAACACAGCCAAAAGTTTGACAGCATGTAGCCCACCAGACGTTAGGTCAGACTTAAAGATAAACAGAGATGACCATTTGCCATTTAACTCCCATGTTGGCTCACTTTGTTTCCATGCCTTCCTTGTATGTCATCCCCGCGTCTCGGCGTCAGGTTCAGTGCTAGTGTTTTGGGGGGTTTATTATTTCTCTGCGTCATGACTGTTGAAAATTAACCTGCATGCGTAAAATACAAGGGACAGATTCTGAAGAGTGATTACCTAAGAAGGACCTAAACAGGTTACTTATTCTAATTTGCATTTTCTAACATCGTAAAGTACCTGTGTTGGATTATGCTCCCCAGTCTGTACAGGTGACTCAGTGGTCTCCATATGTTGGAAATGCCATTTGAATAGCCTATGCTCAGATCTGTGTTTTACTTCCAGTGACAGTAATTTTGTATGTATATTTCATCTTTTTGAGTTTTCTTTACATGACATTTTAAGTGACAACAAATAGAGAGAATGATTGTCACAGTTACAGCCAGGACTTATTTAATTAAAGGGTTCATTACACATTACTCAAGCAGCCTGAGGCAAATCTTTTATGCCTTTAGATGCTCATGTTTTCACAGTAATACTGTGCATTTACATAAAAACAATTAAAGTTATATAAAAGAAATATTTAAGCCTGATTATTTTCTGCAAATACAGATAGCTTAACTGATTCTTCACCAGCTTTATAGAACACCTCCTGGTTGTTTTACAAACATTAACACATACCATTGATATTTAATACAAGGGCTAAGATCTATTTATGTGAAGCACAAACTAAAGCTATGGCACACACATACAGGCATATACATATCATATTACTGTATGTCATTAGATATTGGACTCTAATGATGGGCAATCTGTTCAAACGATAAATGTGAACTGAAGGGCGGAGGAGGTGAATTTCCGTTTCCGACTTCGGTTTATATATAATAAGTAAATATGCTTAACTATTGCGATGGATTCAGAGTTTGCAGTGACACCAATTATGTTCCGCCTCGTTAGTTCACCGCATGGACCATTTAACCTGGCAACAACTGCAGCCGGCTCAAACATGATTGGTCAATATCACGCGGACTACAAACAGCCTACAACCAGAAACCAGGGCTCTTCCACTCTTCTTCCAGAGGCAAGATCTCTGGGGTTTGCCTACAGACTCTACATTCACTGAATGTAGAGTCTGTATATAGAGACTAAATAATCTAAACATGACAGTGCGCTGCTCCAGCAGCATAAGCAGTCAATCTCTTAGCTCTAGCTGCATTTAGAGATGAAACCTAGTACAGGGACGGACTAAACTATTTTTCGCCTTAAGACTGAAGCATTTATTTAGATAATTCCTTTAGCAAAATGTACTTATACTGTAGTAAAACTATGTAACTTTGAAAGAACAAACAACACATCCTTTCCCTAACAAATGAAAAAGCAATAAATGCGCTTTTCCTCACTTCAACTCAATTCAAATTCAACTTTTGATAGAACATTGTTGAGTAATGGACATTACTGAGTCAGTTTGCAGACTTGATGACTCTTCCATAATTTAGCATTTACTGTTATCTTGCAATTGACACTCGTGGCAACAGTGCTCCTGCAAGTTACACTGGATTATTATTAGTGATACATTCATGTTTAAGGGGTGAGAGGAGCCTCAGAGTGCCTCCATTTTTTATACCATGGTCAGTCTTTCATTTATTCAGCCACTTTTAAATTAGTCATGAAACTTATTACTTACAAGTTAATAATTGCAAACTAAACCAAATTTTGACTCCAGGCTTATTGAGGACCCCTCTCCCACTGTGGCCGGGTAATCAGTCCCACTTTTCCCACACCCCTGCTGGGTAGTTTAAGCTAAAATAAAGGTAAATAAGATGCCAGACCCCCCCAGAGAATCCCTACGGACTAAGTCCTCAAAGTCTAGAAACGCCCCTGGTCTATGCAAATATAGTGACGCACACAAACTGATCCGTTGGCGTAGACTCTTGAAGCCCGTGCGTAACCCATCCTCCGACTGGTTATCACACATATATTTAACCCACCACGTTTGATACTGTCTGTCACTGCTGAAAGGAGAGCGGTCTGTCAGCTGAGAACACCCCAGTCATGGACGGCTCCACTAAAACACCAGTTAAAAACTGTGAGGGACTGAGGGAAGATTTAAAAGCAGGTGAATCGGCTTCACCTGGATGCTGGGGTTCTGGCATGAAAAACATGTGTGGCTTCATCCCGCCGGACTACCGACACGAGCTGGTACAGCTGTTCAGACTGGCGGGACCGGTGGTAAGGCTCACTTTAGTCTAGAGTTTGTTTGAACTGAAACAATGATGTCAACTGATTTTTGAATGCAGACTTTTTACTTAAATGTTTTTTGAATGTGTTCACATTTCTCCGACTTATTGTACATTATTTATGTATTAATATGACGTTTGTTATGTTTATGAAGCACAATCTTATTAAGGCAAGGCACTACAGGTGAATGCTTTATTTGCATATTTAAACATTAAAACTTGTAAGGGACTGTTCTTTAAGCTACTCATCAGAGGAAGGGGGTGGCTTTTTTTTACCCTCTCCATAAATAGTCTATTTTTCCTTGTGCCATAAATTACCATATTTCCTTTACCATAAATTAGTTATTTGATTTTAATATTTACCCTTTGATGTTTGAAAGTTAAAACTTGAAGACGAAATCCTGTAGTTGAAAAAGCCTTTTTTTCCACCTTTGTGGTGCTTGATTTTGATGAAATATCCCCATTGTAAGCTTTGATTTCGGTTATGTTTTTTGTTTTGTTTTTCTAACAGAAGTGTTTGTCCAAGGACCGTCGAATCTTGAAAATTCAATTTCTGTTTTTACAGTTTCTAGCTATGATACATTGTGTAATTTTGATGTTTAAAAAAAAAAACAACTAAATACAAAATACAGACACTTAAATTTGTAATCCCTTCCCTAAGCCGAAATAAAAAACACATCCTTCACCAGTTACATATTTGTTATATTTTATATAGTTATATTTAAGGCTAATGATATCTATTAGGTCATTTTCTATGATGCCTCATGTTTTTATTTGTTTTATTTATTTATTTGTATACACAAGAAAATGAAGAAGACGTTTGTGTTTGTTTTTATTCTCCAGATCATTTCCCAGTTGATGGTCTTCCTGATCAGTTTCATCAGCACCGTGTTCTGTGGTCACCTGGGGAAAACTGAACTTGCAGCAGTAGCGTTATCAATTGCGGTGAGAAAACTTTGTTGAGTCTTATCTGTGTTTGGAATGGAGTAGAGCCGTGCAGAGACCTTTAGAGGGGCAGGTGCTAAAAGTTAAAAAGGGGCATAAACGGAATAATAAAACAAACAAATTAAAATATCATAAACGAACATATTTTACAGCCTAACCTGCTGAATTTTAGCAACCCATATTCAAACACAATGTAACATGGAACCCTATCATTGTCACCCACCCGTTGATAAAGAAATCAAGAATTATGACAAATATGATGAGATTATGAAGGTGTTATAATGAAATTTTAGCTCACTTTCCTTTAAGTTTCTCAAAAACTGTACAGTAAAACAATATGAACCTCTGTATGGTCGTAGTCAGTGTCATCCTAAACAGGAATCTATTAGAAATGCTGGATAACCTATAAAAGAAAGGTTTTCATGAAAGGTCAAATATGAATATTTGATGATATTTTAACTTTAGAGCTCCCTTTTTAGAAAGAAAACAACAGTACAATTGAATAACTTTAAATTTCAATTAGATTTCTTATAACATGCAAAATAGTGTTTTACTTGGTATATCAAATGTGAGAAATTATTGCCGAAATACAGGTCTTTCTTCGTCCTTTTTGGCCACTCATAGCACCCATACCTTAATCAAAAATAAACGTATTATTATTATTAATTGTTAATTGTTAAAAGTTCTTTTTGACAAAGACCACGAGCAGGCCTTTACAAAAAAAAATCATAAAATATGCCTCGACAGAAGGGCACTTTGGACATTAAGGAGCAAAGGGGCAGGTGCTCAAGCCCCCTTAACCTCCCCCTCTGCACATGCCTGGTTTGGACTGGCTTTGACATCATCTATCTTTAAATATACAGTTTATGTTTTTCCCTGAATTATATTCATTTTTTCTTTTTGCAGGTGGTTAATGTCACTGGTGTCTCCATTGGTACTGGTCTGTCATTAACTTGTGATACCTTAATATCTCAGGTAGTGAACTCTCCAAATGTTGCTTTTTAACTATTAATCACTGTTTTACTGTTCGTACACTTAACTTACCAAGACACAGGTTGTCCTTTCACTTTGATTTATATTCAGTTTTATTCATAAAGTCCCATATCACACATTACAATTTGCCTCAGAGGGCTTTGCAACGTATGACATCCTTTTGCCTTTGGACCCTCATAGCGGACAAGGAAAAAACCCTTTAATGGGGGTAAAAAAATGAATAGAGACCCTGGGGTCCTTTTGAAAACAGCTCAACAATGAGCTTTTGTATCATGTTAGTTTTCTTTGACCAGTCATACCCTTGGTTATTGGTGTGATTTGGTGTTTTCTAACTCTGCTTATTTGAGTGTTCATCTCCCTGTTTTGTGCAGACCTATGGGAGCGGTAACTTGAAGCGTGTGGGTGTGATTCTCCAAAGGGGGATTCTGATTCTGTTGCTGGCCTGTTTCCCCTGCTGGGCTGTCCTCATCAACACTGAAGTTCTCCTACTTGCTGTCAAACAGAGCCCAGAAGTCGCCAGGTTAGTCAATAATAATCCCAACCGGAACTACTGCCTCATGGTTATGTGCCTTCATGCACCAGTCAACTGCAGGTACAGTTTACATTCATGTCTGTGAAAATATGGATGCTTCACACACATCTTCCCCCCGGCAGCACAGAAGATCTATACAATCAGCACAGTTTCAAGGTGGGTACCCAAGATTAGTGTCACCAATTCAGTATCTGACTAAATATTTCCCCTTCCTTTCATGATATATGATGTTGAGTAATGGCCAGAAAAGTGTTTTATGCAGAACATTGTGAGTCACAGTGAAGTTAACCCTTGACCTTTTAGATATAAAATGTCATCACTGCATCATTTTAACCTATTAGACATTTTTTGTGATTTTTTTGTCATAATTAGCATGCATCAATTCTTGGGTTTTGGCCAAAAACATGTTTTGTAAGGTCAAAGTAGCCTTGACCTATGACCATTGACCGGCAAAATCTAATCAGTTCATCGCTTAGTGATAGTGGCTGTTGGTGCCAAAATTGAAGCAATTCTCTTCTTGAGATAATCATGTTCACAAGAATAAGACAGATTAGGTCATAGTGACAGTGAGTTATGACCACCAATTCGAATCAGTTCCTTGTTGAGTCCAAGTAGAGGTTTGTGCCAAATCTGAACAAATTCTCTCATGGTGTTCTTGAGATATTGGGCTCTCGTTTCCCGGCACAGCGCAGGGTGGCGCAGAGTGGCGCAGGGTGGCGAACCCCACGCAGAGCTAGTTTCGAGCAGCGCAACCCAAGGCACGCTCAGTTTGGTAGTTTGGCAGATCGAGGTGCGCTGAGATGGGTGTGGCGGCGCAGCAGGGGGAGGTGTCGACAGATCCAGCTTGGCGCAGTGACAGTTTCGTGCCAAAAGGCTTCGCCGAAGGTGCGCTAAAAGCTCGCCAGCTGAAACCACGTCTACTGTCAGCGCAGGGGGAGCGCAGCTGGTGTAAGCCGAAGTTTGGCTGACCGGTGGACAGTGCGCACACTGTCAAAACCAAAACCTCACAGGCAGGTTTCCAGAATATCAGGCACATTAACGATGCAATAAATACCCCAAAAACACTATTTAATGCAACTATCTGCAATCAGCACATAAATGTATCTCTATATCGACTGTCCCGTCACATCTGATGTCAGATCAAAGGGGATCGGCACCGTTTGGCACGTTTGGCACGCGTAATGGAAACCCAACCTGATTTGATTAACACAGCTGCAAACTAATGAGTTCACATTCCTCTCAGCCAACCACACACAGCCACAGCATCAGATAGGGAGTATATATTCAGCATCTGTCATCTTAGAAAAGTCAAAGGAAAAGAAACAGAGTGAGACTGCGAGAGAGAAAGAGAGAGAGAGAGAAACGCAACATTGATTTACAATTGTGGTGACCTCCTCCCAGGCTACCTTTGCATCATCAGCCCATGGAGGTCTGCTCGCAGTTCCGTATATTCGGACACTGCGAGCTTGGACCTCCCGGACCAAAACATCAGTTTCCTCCTGGGAGAAGTTTGGCCGTCTGACACTGCTGCTCTCTTCTGCCATGGCGAATTGAGTAAACTCTCATTACGCCTTCACGCGGCACATTTAAGGGCGAGGAGAGGGGCTCATTTGATTGGTGTGATGTGTGTAAAACCCACTCCACGCCTTCTCTCCTCCCTCTTTCCGACTTGCGCAGGTAGGAGGGACAGAGGTGGGAAAGAGGAGTAGGTGCGCCAGGTGCACGGTGTGCCAAACTTGCAAAATCCGCCTGGCTACACCCAGTTGGCGAAGCACAGGTGCGCTGCGCCCCCACCTCGCCCGGTCTGGGAAACTAGAGCCCATTGTGTTCATGCAAATAAGATAGATGCAAGGTCACAGTGACCTTTAACCTCTGACCAGAAAAATCAATTTTGAGTCCAAGTGAATGTGTGTAGCAACTTTAAAGAAATTTCCTCAAGTTGTCCTTGAGATATCACATTCATGAGAATAAGACAGACAAGGTCATAGTGACTTTGACCAACGACCACCAAAATCTAATCAGTTCGTTTTTTCAAATTTGAAAAAATCCCTCAAGGCGTTCTTGAGATATAGGGGAATGTACGGATGGACCGACAACCTGAAAACATGATGCCTCTGGCCACAGCTATTGGCAGTGCACAGGCAAATAACAACATTACCTTCAGCATCCTTCCCTTTAGCAATACTACCATACATGTTTTCTCATCTAGACTGACAAGCTGTTTACATTAACAAGTGTAGAATAGGAAAGTGTACTGTCCGTTATTAATACACAGTAAAATGTGCTTAACTTGGATGAGCATTGCTAAAGAAGCCCAGAATTCATGTTTAACAATTTTTACCTGACATTAGGCCCTGTAGTGGATATCATGCTGTGCTGGCTACATAATGTGGGCGCAGACATTTCCAGTCGCCACTCTGTCAGCTTTGCTAAATTGGGCTAAATTTATACTCTTACGTATAGTTTACAAGTGTTGATGGGGCTTTCTTTGGCTGGCATTGAAAGAGTTTGCCGTGTAGCTGTGAGTCACTTCTCAGGATTAGGAAATCAACTCAACAACCTGTTAACTCTCTTACTGCCGACTTCTGCTAGCTAATCAGAGGGGTGTACCACGAAGTGAGATAAGTGTTTAAGCAAGGTATTTTGAGTCTAAAGGCAGAGTTTTCCATCCTACAAAGGTTGCTCTCTTTTTGACCTGGCTAGATCTCCACATTAACTTGTGCTGCAGACCTAACATGGTTTGGACCTGTTTATGTTAAGTTTTGGCTTGAAATCTGCTAAAGAGCACCTTTATTGCCCCTTTGAATAACATCACATGCAGTCAATAGTCAATGCACTTCTTAAATGCACTTTATCCAACTTGTTGAGCTGAAACATTACATAAATGCCACCCATCGAAGCTTTGCAATTACACAAAGGCTTACTGTAGCCTATGTATTGTGTCCCATTTTTTAACACAGTAACCTACAGTATAACAGTGACGCAAATGCAAAATCACAGGTAGCATATGCTAATAGTTAACTCTATTATTTATCAGGATGACCTTGACTTGCAAATGAAATGCAGAATAACTCCTTCAAACGACCTTTCATTATCCTTCATTATGGGACAATATCAGTATATGTAAATGTGGTTCTCGAGGAAAACGTTTAAATCTGCTGCATCAAATTCATAGTTTAAGAGCTGTACAATGTGCAGTTGTCAAAAATAAACAGAGTTCAGTCATTTTCTGCCAGCATTCCTCTCTCTCTCCTTAACTGATGCAACATTACTGTTTTTTACTGTAATACTTTTTAAAATATTCTTTAAAGGCGGAAGTAGGTGGCACGCTTACGATCAAAGAGTCAAATGACGCACTGAACACCTCATTTTGTAGGAACACGCACAAAGCCTGAGGAAGAAATCCTGGTTTACCAGAGTAAGTTGACCTCTGACAGAGGTTTCAGGGTTTGTCTAGCCAGTTAAAGCAAAGAGAGACTGTTCCTGCTCTATTTCCAGCGCGGCCGGCGCTCATGGCGGCGCTGCGAGAAAAGCCTTTAAAGTACGTCTCGGCTGCCGTAGTATCAACTCCGGTTGTTTCAAAATTTTAATAAGACGACTGTGATAAGAAATTCACCCGTGAAATCCAAGTTGTTGTTGCCTCAAAGTTTTTCCTCTTCTTCTTCCGTTACTAGCAGTTGGCAACCGTTGGCAACTAGTGTAGGTACAGCCACCTAGCGGGCTGGTGGGGGCAAATACACGTCGACGGTGCCGCTGCGTGCCGCTGCCAGTGTGTGTTGGGGGGCGGCACTTGACGGCCACAGCGCCGCCAAGTTTCTGTCCAAACCCGAACCGAGCCCGACATTATTTAATGACCAAAGCACTGAGTTTGTGTCACAGTTGTTATGGTTACAGGCTATTTAACAGGCCGGGCGTGCTCAGCGGCGAGGGAGACGTCCGTGTTTGAGACGGGAACGGGCGGTGGGAGGTCCGACGCTTCTAGCGAGAGGAGAGGGAGAAATAAAACAAAATAAGATAAAATAGGAAAAACCTGTCTCCCTCTTTTATTTTACTTTCAGCGTTTAATCAAGGCGGAGGCGGGCGGCTGGAGGTCTGAGACTTTCAGCGAGGAGAGAGGTAGAAAGAAACAGCCAATGTGTGTCTGTGTGTGTTGTGTTCAGGTGTTGTCACGTAAATAACAGTGCCCAAGCAATAAACAGGACAGACAATAGGATTTTATTTTAATTTTTACACTACATTTTCACTGAAAGCTGACCGAATCCGACCCAAGCCCGAATACAATTTATAGCTACACTTTTGACCAAACCCGGCCCGACCCGTCGGGTACCATCGGGCTCGGATCGCCACACTCTAGTGTGTGTATGTGTCCCCGATTGGGGCCTATCTGAATTTCTGTCTTTGAGAGATATTATTTTGTAATATAACTGAATTTTCTATCCATACATATAAATTTTAAATATATTAAAATGATAAGGCATCTTTGAGTAAGCTGCGAGTATCATTTAAGTAGGCTATGTAGGGGTCGGGCCGAGTGTCCTCTTTTTTGGAAATCAAAATATGGTCACCCTACACTAGCTGAACTAGCATCCTGCTAGCCATTGTACAGGTGCTGGATAATAAACTGGGAAACTACTGTCGACTTCACCGATGACATCAATAAATTCACAGAGTCTGTGGTGGGTTTAAATTGTAAAACCACAGAAGAAACTGAACCCAAATCTACGGTTAAATCATTCCACAATCAGACACCATAGATTACCAGAACCATCTGGAATGCTGTAAACACACATATGACAGCCGGTCTGGAAACTTGGACTATTATAAAGCAGTAGTCTGTAATGTAAGAACAGGCAAAAAGTGACTTAATTACGGTACACAAGTTGAAACAGGTGACAGGAGCTTCATTTCACTGGAGCTGTACCTTGTATGATTTCTTGTGACAAATTAATGATGACTTGATCTGCTGAGCTCTCTGACAGGCAGCACTATTCTTTAGTCCTTATCTGGCATATCTTTAAAGGTATACTATGCAGTCACTGTGCATAAAAAATATTGCCAACTAAAGTGACATTCAACCCCAGATTCAGTGTTGTTAACTACATTTGTGTTTTTCGACGCTAGCTTCCTCTTGGATGCATGCAGCTCACTGTCTGGCACCTGGTTGCTACCTATTCACAAAGTCCTGACCTCACCTGCTGGCTGTGCCAAGGAACATTCCAAACACAGGAAAATATGAGCGAAATAAGAAATTTTAGGCAGAGGGCAGAGTCTCTGTAGATACACACTTCTAGTGGGTCATAAGTGATGATTGAGAGGAATTACTTCTGTATGAGTCCATACATTTTTTCCCCCTAAAGCAACATATAACTTTATTGACACTGTTAGATATGTGACCTTATCTCAACTGACAATCTGTCAACATCAAACCTGTATTAGCTCAATTTTTTGGCCACTTGGGGGTAGCAAACACCAGCTGTAAACACAACAGTGTCACTTACATAGTCATGGAAAATGTTAACAAATGGTTGCTCATTACGCATCCAGGAGATATGGATCAACAATAACATTCATTTAGTTGTATTTCTGACCACCTGATGAACTTAAATGTATAATGTACAGGATTGTTAGTTACTCTTTGTAAAAACTTTTGCCCATGGAAATGAAAGTAAAAGCCAACATCACATTCACTGTTGTTTGGCGTTTTGCCTCACTATATTTGCAGTTTTATGCCTCTGTCCTGGCGATAGCTGTGGCTGGAGGTATTAGGATGTAAGGTTGTCCATCCGTGCCATTCTCATGAACTTGATACCTCAAAAACTCCTTAAGGAAATGTTTCAACTCAAGAATTGGATAAAATATTGCAGGGATGACACTATATATTCAAAAGGACATCATAATGTTCTCCAAAAATACTTCTGGATAATACTCCACAACATATCTCAGAAACAGAAAGAGAGACATTTACTGAATACTGAATTGGGGTTACTAATCTTGGGTGTCCACCTTGAAACTGTAGTGATTGTGATCTTCTGTGCTGCCAGGGGGAAGATGTGTGTGAAGCATCCATGTCTTCACAGACATGAAAGTTAACTGTATGCTGAGGCATACAACCATGACGTGTTAATTTTAGTTTCGACATGCTTCACTATGTCCACTAACTGTCTCTAACTGTTATTAATGAGATAGATGAGCAGTTTACAATTATTGGTTTAGTAATCTAATACGTTTTTAGTTAGAATCATGATTTAGGTCCAGACCCAACATTGTCACATGGGGATGAATCCTAATGACTCATAGACTCACATTTTATAAATCCAATATATATTTACAGTCCTATGTTTTAATTATTTGTCGTCTCTCTGCATGTAGTCTCTCCCAGCTGTATGTAATGATCTTCATGCCTGCTCTGCCGGTGAGTGTGGTGCATTCTAAACCTCTGTGTGTTAAGATAATGATATTATACATAGAGAGGTTTTCAAGTTTTGCTTTATCAGTACTCACAAGACTATATTTGCCAAGAGTATGCCAAAGTGACACTGATCAGATTTCTATTTCCTTTTTTTAGGCTGCTTTCATGTACCAGCTGCAAGGGAGGTATCTTCAAAATCAGGTACAGCAATGACATTCACTAATATTGAAGTTTATGGCCATAGTTATTCAAATAAATACTGACTCCAGATACTGTGGTTTTCAGGGAATTATATGGCCTCAGGTTATAACTGGAGGGATTGCAAATATCCTCAACGCAGTCATCAACTACGTTTTCCTCTTCTGTCTGGACATGGGTGTTGCGTGAGTATTTTATCATTACTTTGTAGTAGAGCTTACCAATTATTCATTTATTATAACACTTAATTATGTTATTAAGACAGTTAAACTGTCTTTAAATAATTTCTGTGTCCAGGATTTTTTGGGTGGGCCTAAAAGCCTGCTCAATGACGCACTTGAGCCATCCTTAACGTAACCTCTCTACTACCATATAAATGCTACATTACTACTGACATTAGAGTGTAAAGTATCAGTGTCATTTCTTTAGCCCACTTTGTGATAACGTTAGCTGCTGAACGAGAGGTTATAGCCATGCAGTGGCTCTTGTTCCCTGGTTTGGGGGGGTTATACTGGGAAACCATATGTGTGCTGCTGACTTGGCTGCTAAAGAGAGTCTGTGGCTACACAGCGGCTCATGATTCGGCTCGGAGTCCCATATGTTACTGTGCTACTGGGTTAGCTGCTGCGGAACGTCTGTAGCTTTGCAGCAGCTCGTTCTTTGGCTCAGTGTGTTTTTTTTTCCACCACTCTCTCTCACCATAGCCCTCATACAGCCTATAAGCCTATGTCAACTCAACATAAGAGTAACATATGCCTTAAAAATTAAATCAAGCAATTGTCCAGTTCAACAGTTCTTGTTATTTGTCAAATGTAGTGTTTATTACTGGATTGTTGTATTGGATGACACTGTACACAGACATCTATTCACCTTGTAACTCAGTGTGTTACTATTCAGTAACATATTTTATATTATTCTGAAAGATCATCTGGACATAAGATGTATATGAAGCTCAGTTTCATAACTATAAACAGCTGTCAACAAAATGTGAATATAATAGTGCTTTCTACACTTTCCTCTTTTCTCTAAGTGTAATGTCTTTTTTATCTTGAAGTGGATCTGCTGCAGCCAATGCTATCTCACAGTATTTGCTGGCTGTGTTATTATTTGTTTACATCTGCTGGAGGGGACTGCATAAGGCTACATGGACAGGTCAGTTGTTTTCTCATTGCTTTTGAGATATTTCACCACAAAATAAAACTGACTGAAATGTAAGCTTTTCTTCTTATGATGTTACAGGTGTAATTCTCTTACACCTGTGCCTTGCTACCTGCATGAGTAGTGCGTGACAGCTGCCTTTCTATACTGCTGCAGTTTGCACACATACAGTGTGTGCACAGACAGCATTGCTGCTGCAGAGCTGCCTGCTACTGTAACGACTGTGTTTTCACAATTAAAAGCTGGCACTCAACTAAATCATGGATCCCTGTTAGCCACTGCATTAACAACACGTCATGACCAGTGGTGTAGTGGGGGGTATATGCAGGTATACGGGGTATACCCACCTCTATTTCTGGCCATTTACAGTGTACCCACCTGTTAGCCAAAAAGCCACTGGAGTATATAGGAGAGTATACCCACCTCCTCCTGTGTAACCTACCCATCTAACTTGAAGTACAACCACCTGATCAATTACCACCACACCACTAGTCATGACAGTATTTTACAATAAAAAGCCTAGTATTAACAAATGAAGGGATTCTGTCGACAGACATGTTGTCAGAGGGCTTATTTTGAAATGCAACTGTACAGGTTGAGTTAAAAGAAATTTTTGTATGTTTTCACATCTGGGACAATTGAAATTGTACTGAAAGGTGATATAAAGTCAATACAGTTCAAGTTCAAGTTCAAGCATTTTTATTATCCCCTAGGGGCAATTAGTTCCACAGCTAGTAGTTAACGAACCAACATAGAAACAAATATATATGTCAAGACAACACACACATTGAGCCAAAACAAGTCATTTAAAAGTCTACAGTTATCAAGACATCATTCACTGTCATCATTCACATCATTCACTTACATCACTGTCTTTTTTTGCTGAAACTGCACATGTCACATGGAAAAAGGGGATCTTCCCCTGGCACTTTTTTAATAAACAAGCTCTATTTTGCTGGAACCTTACTTACATTAAAAGTACTATGTTATTATCATTGTGAATTAAATAATGGTTGGGGCAGGGGGCCATCTGGCACTTTATTGTGGCCCAGATTTGGACAGTTGAGTTGAGAATCACTGCTCTAGATGTTCTGCAGGCCACGTGTGAGCAGCAATGCTCAGGCGGGTAGTGTGGCTGCTCTAACCTGCTCACTCTGGCACAGAAAATAAATATACAAGAGGCTCTGTGACGCACACGTGCTGCTCAGGCAGGGAATGTGGGCCGGCTGTTATTCTATCTAGTAATTTCATCCTCTTTCATCATTCAAGTCCCTGGTCTTACACAATTTCTTAATTGGTTGTCTATTGTGGACATTCCAGTTATGAATGTTTGACAAGATTAGTTACACTCTGTTAACTTTGTAATGTAGTGCAGGGGAGAGGTGACACTTTTGATGCATCTGGCCCAAGTTAGGATTTACTTTTAAGTTCTATTATTTGTCAGAAGGCTGTTGTATAAGACTAGAAAAAATTGCAGTAATACGGTTATCCTGGCCTTTTTCTGATTTGAACTAAAAGTTTGCACAATTATTTATGTGTGTGAAATGAAAGATTGAGAGGGCCCTTTCAACCTGGGCTCTGTATGACTTTAACCTGTAGTATTTAAAGAATTACAAACATTAGACTTGTGGATCTTTTTTCAAGCATAAATCTCAAAGTGGCATATGTCTATCCATGTCTGTATTGAGATTTTAGCATAACCAACTGCTCACAGGTATTACCTCTAATGTGAAACTGTAAAGGAAAGCCATTCTACAGTTTAATGTACATACCTCTGACCCACAGGTTGGTCACTGGACTGTCTGCAGGAGTGGGGACCCTTCATTCGGCTTGCCATCCCTAGTATGCTCATGCTTTGTCTGGAGTGGTGGATGTTTGAAATAGGAGGATTCCTGGCCGGAGTGATTAGTGAGGCTGAGCTGGGAGCTCACTCCGTGGTTTATGAGTTGACGGTTATAGCTTACATGGTAATATATGTTTTTCTCACCATTATTTATGTATTAATATTAACCGCTAACCATCTGTCTGTGTGTTGGCTATTGCTTCAGTGAAATTATAATTTAGAAAGTGTAGCATTTATACACTTTTGGTAATTACTTGTATATATGTTTTCCCACAGAGTCCAATGGGATTTGCTGTTGCTGCCAGTGTACGGGTTGGGAATGCTCTTGGTGCAGGAAACATAGAGCAGGCCAAGCTGTCTTGCAAAGTCCCCATTATCTGTACTTGTAAGACCCAGTTTATACTGAACATGTTTCCTGAAATGCCATTCACTTGAGCTTAGGGGATAGTAGTTTATTGGCCATTTGTATCAAGGGCATATTTGTGTCTCCACACAAAAAAACAACAATGCAGTTAACATGATGTATATGAAAACACTGTAATTTGAAAACAGAAAATACATAATAATACTTTAAAATAGCATGCCAGTCACTGGAGTGTTAAAAAAAATGAACTGGTTATATTTTTCTAAAAGCCAAGCAGTTTGGCCTGAATGTTCATTTTAAAGACTATGATTGGCATGTAATCAAAGCATGGCCTGAGCGAGGAATTAAATTGAACTTTTGATCCATTACCAGAGATATGAGAGATTTCTTGAAATATTTCAGACTGAATCAGAGAAGAAGTTAACACACAAATGTAATCACACTTAGCACTTAACATACTTACTTATAAAGTAATCACACTTTATATTTAGAATTCACTACTGAAGCCACTGGTTTATACATCCAAACTGAGGGCGCAGTTTGGACGTATAAAGCAGTTTTCAGCTACAAACCACTTCTCACACTTAAAACGTCCATCTGAAATGAGTTGCTTTCTTGTGTTCACTTCTTCCCCTGGTGATTTCAATATATTAATTGTTCAAAACACACTTTTCTTACAGTGTTCAATTTCTTAACAACTTTTGTGTTTCTTTTCCCCATGGCAGTAATAATTGCATGTTTAGTTGGAGTCAGCTTCAGCGTTGCCAGAGATGTCATTGGATACATCTTCACATCAGAGCAGTGAGTAGAGTCTTTGACACAATATCCTTCTCCGTCTTGTGCTGACACATTATGCAGCCATTTTGTGCTTCCTTATTTTCAGTGCATGTGACATAGCAAACTTAGTTTTAATATTACTGTCCAGGTTGTTACATGTTAACCAAAGTCATCATCTTCATGCTGACTCACAAGCACTGAACTCCTTATTGGTAATGCCACATTAAACACTGCTAAAACAGCTATTTATCCCATCTTGCAGAGTCTGCCATAAACTATCTTTTGCCCTGTTTGTTCCATGTCAGTTAGGCTTAAGAACTTAATTTCCAGTTTAAAGTGACATACAACATTCTTTAGCCAAAATGGTGGTAAGGAAAACAAAAAACAAACTTCAGGCTCAATAAAATCAAAAAGAAGGGCCATATGCCAGGAGTGGCTGGGATGTCATGTTATTATGTCATGTCATATTACACATCCCTTTTTCATTATGGGAGGAAAGGTCTTGCTTATATGTAGTTTTTCTTATCTGCTTTTTAGGGTTGGATGGTATTGTGGTATTACTGTATGCCAGGGTATTTAGAAATCTGAACGGTGTCAGTCCAAATGGAGACACTCATCTTTATATTAAAGTCATATGGAGAGGCTATGTATTTAAAGGGAAATTTCGGTTTATTTCAACCTGTCTCCTATCGTCCTAAATTTGTTTCAAGTGACTAGTGACATAAAAATAATATTTAGCATGTTAGCCGTTAGCCTAGATACAGCCGGGGTGCATAGTAGCGTCAGACCTGTTAAAACGTGAGTGAACGGGCATACCATGAAGTGCAAAGTTAGTCCACTAAACAAGCTTTTTTTCCACAAAGACCGCCTCATATTGTTAGGATAAATGTCAGAGAACGTATAGAAAATGACATGTAAACGTGTTGTCTTACCTTACCGGTGTGCTGCCATGTTTGTTTATCCCTCTAGCTCTGCTATCCAAAGCGCGGCCGAAATATCGCGAGAATAAGCAGCGATCTCATACTGTGCCTGAAATCTGCAGCACTTTAGAGGAGTTCTAAGTCTTGTGATATACATCTCGTATTGCAATACAGCCAAAAAATATTGTGGTATTATTTCTAATACATATCGCCCAGCCCTAATGTACAGTTGTATCTGTAGAGCTTGCTAAACATAGCAAACTTGCTGGTTGGGGGTGTGGGTGTTAGGTAGCATTGCACACAAATACTGACATATATTGTGTACCCCGGTGAAATTTTAGGAAGGTATGACTTGAACAAATGAAAAACTACATACGCCCAAACATACTGTTCATTGTATTTATCTGTCAGTTGGAGATGTTTTGATATACACTTATCTCACTAAAGAAGTCATGATTACTCTTATTGCCAAAACTCGTTTTGTGTCAATCAAGAATCTCTATCTGCATGTTTCAGAGAGATTTTACAGAGGGTTGCTGACGTCATGATCGTGTTCTGCTTCTTGCATGTTGGTGATGCTATTGCGGTGAGAAAGAATGTCATACAAGTCATCAAGATTTCAGACCAAATATTGACATACAGAATTTAATGTGACCAAATCTCTGTTTGATGTCTACAGGGTGTGACTGGAGGTGTTCTCAGAGGAGCAGGAAAACAGTCAGTTGGTGCTCTGTGTAACCTGGTGGGGTTTTATTTCATAGGTGTCCCTATTGGTGTGTCCCTAATGTTCGCAGCAAACATGGGTATTGTAGGTAAGATCATCCATTAATGTACTGTTTTGCAATTAGTGCTGTATGTAGTCTTATCTCTGCCTGTCAAGTAACATTCAGGAAAGCCATTAAAACTCTTCTCTCATCTCTGTAAAAGGACTATGGACAGGACTGACCATTTGTACATTACTGCAGTCGGTTTTCTTTGTCACATTTGTGTATAAACTGAATTGGAAAAAGGCTGCCGAAGAGGTACGTACCTACATTCCTTGACCAAAATGTGAATTTTTACTTGTCCTGAGATATATTTTAAAACCTGCTATTAACAACTGTCTTAATGTCTCTGATCAGGCTCTTCTGAGAGCAGGAGTCCAGGTGAAAGATGAAAAAGAGATGGTTGGGATAGAAAATGCAGGTAAGCTCCAACACCCAAATGGAAACATCCTCATGTAACAGTATTTTGTTGATACTTAAAGTTTTCCCTCAAACCTCCAGGTGCAAATCAGAGCCAGCCCCAGATCAGTGTTACTGCATCCAGTTGTGAGCATGCTGAGGAAGGCCAGAATAAAACCAGTACCACTACAGTAGGAAATGTTCTGTCGATAACACAACTGGTGTTACGGCGTGGCTTCGCATTGCTGTTCATGGTTGTCATCCTTGTCGCTGGAATCTGCATAAGCAACATCCTCACTAGGCTGCTGAAATAAGTCATCCCATAATGTTTTCATGTTAACACTGAATCCCGTTTTACTGAAAGAGTTGCTGGCGCTGTTGATCCCACTGAGGATCAGCCCGAGTCTGCAGCATTGTGCTGCTTATAGCCAACAACCCTCTCATAAATAACTAGACAACCACTCTATGGCAGAGAGTTTAATTAAACAAGGTAATAAACATGGATATTTTCTAAAGAGTTAGAGGACCAAAGCACTTCAGTCTGGAGGGCTGTAATCAAAAAAATTCCTGGTCGACTGAAATTCTACCTACTCTGATGGGCAAAAAATATCTGCATGTTATCTCTAGATTAACTAAATTGGTCACAGGGCACTGTCACCAAAGCACTATTTTCTTGTGAGTTTGACAATAACACTTGCCCAGGGAAAGTAAACTCTGTGTTTGGGCAAATGGAATGCCTCGAGTGAAAAATAAATGTGATGTCCACTGTAATATTATCTGTAAAAACTGCACACTGTATTGCTGGGAGCATCCAGCTAGTGTCTCACCGCCAAGCACTGAGCAGGCCTGATGAGAAAAATCTGACATAGTGGACACCGTATAAGTTAACTGTGGGTTTGACAATGTATTATACAACATAACATTACTAATGTTAAATATCTCTGTTAACGCTGCATGTGAGAGAGACTTACTAATTTTAGCCCAGTAGTTAATGTTAGCATCCTGCCACTCCAACAAGGGCTTCGGTGTGATCCTATCCCTTTAGGAAGCTTTATAATCCAGTCTTTTAGAATTACTGTTTCCAACTGGGAAAAGAAACGTTTTGGTGGAGACACAGCCTTATTAAAGTATCACCAGTGATTTTCTGATCAATGAGAACTTGGTCAGACAAGAGCATATTGACCAAACGACCAGAATCTAACAGCCCTGCTGGACAACAACTTAAAACTAAGCCTACTATGACACATAAAGGGCAAATAATGCTTAATGCAACTTTGCAAGAATTTCTTGAGGCATTCCATATTTGCATCACCATAACAAGCACTAAGAAGGTGCTGTGTAATGTATTTAACAAAGTGGAACATGCCAAGTTAAGTAGCTCAGGTAGAGTTAAAGAAGAAAATGTTTTGATTTTAGGGTAAAAATTTAAGAAGTTTGCACACTGTGCTTTGAGTTCAAGTGTAAATTAAGTGCATACGTAGAGATATATATAAGTACAGGTAAATAATAGGGCTGTAATGGTCCACAAAATTCACAGTTTGATACGATACAGTGGTGTCACGGTTTGGTGTGTTTTTGAAATGCTAGAGAATAGTAGAAATGCTAGAGAATCTTCCTTTATTTTCTTATGTTTTATTTTTAATTGTATGTTACTCTAATTCATTTATTTATTTATACTAAAATCATAAAGTGTGATCTTTTTTACTTTGAACAATGATGGAGCTAAGTGCCTCGTTACTACTGACATTAGAGCTGACACTACAGCACGTAGTATTTATGTCGTTTCTATCGCTCACTGTGTGTCAGTGGTGAGGTTGCTACATTCCACAAGCTCTCTGAGCTCTCTCAGTCCAAAAAATGCATGAATAAACATTCCTGTTAAGTGCTACAATCATATAAACACAAGTTAAACAGCCGTCACTAACGTATCTTTCAGTCTTCAGTCTGCCAGAATCAGCTACCTGGCTAGCCAGCAGTTGCTGCTTACTGCTGTTGGTCTGTACTTTGAGATAACCTTAGCTGCTGAAGTAAAGGTTATAGCCCATAGCCATGCAGCAGCTCTCCATGGTTCTTATGCTTCAGCTCAAGGGGTCCCATATGTTACTGTGCTACAGGGTTAGCTGCTAAGGAGAGTCTATAGCTGTGGCTCGGTCTTTGGCTTGGTGTGTTTTTATCCATCTTGCCATCGCCCTCATAATTCACAGCAAAACCAAAGTGGCTCCAAACACAAGACCTGTAGGTTATCATAGGATCTTATGTCTGTAGTTAGTAATGGTGTTACTAACCAACTGATAAGTAACCATCCTGCAGCAAGCTAGCTTAGTGTGGCTGGTCTCACTGGAGTACAGTGTTCTGGTTGTGCGGTTCCTTTGTGCGGGGCTGCGGGCTGCCTTGTCAAGCGCAGTAGTTTAAACCAGTGAATCCCAACCGGTCCAGCCATGGGGTCCAGATTTCTCCTTAGTCATTGGTTCAAGTTACACAGAGTTTAATATATTCAGTGTCATACTTAAATTTGGCAATGTTGTCAAGCTAGTTTGCTGTCTCTGTTAGCTCTGTTATTAACTGTTATTCACTCACTCACTCTACAACAGGAAACAGCACCTTAAAAAAAAATTAAAAATTTGTGCCAGTTATTCAGTGTACTTCAAAATTAGATGTGTGTTTTACAAACTCGACACGTTCACAACTCACTTACGGTCCATTCAGAATGGACCAGTTGGAAACCACTGGTTGAAGCTGTATATTTTATTTTTAAGTAATAGGAGAGCTTAACATATCATTTGGTTTGTAATACATACCAAACCAAAAGCTAACGAACGGTTCAATACGAATATGTACAGTACAGGCCAAAAGTTTGGACACACCTTCTCATTCAATGCGTTTTCTTTATTTTCATGACTATTTACATTGTAGATTCTCACTGAAGGCATCAAAACTATGAATGAACACATGTGGAGTTATGTACTTAACAAAAAAAGGTGAAATAACTGAAAACATGTTTTATATTCTAGTTTCTTCAAAATAGCCACCCTTTGCTCTGATTACTGCTTTGCACACTCTTGGCATTCTCTCCATGAGCTTCAAGAGGTAGTCACCTGAAATGGTTTTCCAACAGTCTTGAAGGAGTTCCCAGAGGTGTTTAGCACTTGTTGGCCCCTTTGCCTTCACTCTGCAGTCCAGCTCACCCCAAACCATCTGGATTGGGTTCAGGTCCGGTGACTGTGGAGGCCAGGTCATCTGCCGCAGCACTCCATCACTCTCCTTCTTGGTCAAATAGCCCTTACACAGCCTGGAGGTGTGTTTGGGGTCATTGTCCTGTTGAAAAATAAATGATCGTCCAACTAAACGCAAACCGGATGGGATGGCATGTCGCTGCAGGATGCTGTGGTAGCCATGCTGGTTCAGTGTGCCTTCAATTTTGAATAAATCCCCAACAGTGTCACCAGCAAAACACCCCCACACCATCACACCTCCTCCTCCATGCTTCACAGTGGGAACCAGGCATGTGGAATCCATCCGTTCACCTTTTCTGCGTCTCACAAAGACACGGCGGTTGGAACCAAAGATCTCAAATTTGGACTCATCAGACCAAAGCACAGATTTCCACTGGTCTAATGTCCATTCCTTGTGTTTCTTGGCCCAAACAAATCTCTTCTGCTTGTTGCCTCTCCTTAGCAGTGGTTTCCTAGCAGCTATTTGACCATGAAGGCCTGATTGGCGCAGTCTCCTCTTAACAGTTGTTCTAGAGATGGGTCTGCTGCTAGAACTCTGTGTGGCATTCATCTGGTCTCTGATCTGAGCTGCTGTTAACTTGCGATTTCTGAGGCTGGTGACTCAGATGAACTTATCCTCAGAAGCAGAGGTGCCTCTTGGTCTTCCTTTCCTGGGTCGGTCCTCATGTGTGCCAGTTTCGTTGTAGCGCTTGATGGTTTTTGCGACTCCACTTGGGGACACATTTAAAGTTTTTGCAATTTTCTGGACTGACTGACCTTCATTTCTTAAAGTAATGATGGCTACTCGTTTTTCTTTAGTTAGCTGATTGGTTCTTGCCATAATATGAATTTTAACAGTTGTCCAATAGGGCTGTCGGCTGTGTATTAACCTGACTTCTGCACAACACAACTGATGGTCCCAACCCCATTGATAAAGCAAGAAATTCCACTAATTAACCCTGATAAGGCACACCTGTGAAGTGGAAACCATTTCAGGTGACTACCTCTTGAAGCTCATGGAGAGAATGCCAAGAGTGTGCAAAGCAGTAATCAGAGCAAAGGGTGGCTATTTTGAAGAAACTAGAATATAAAACATGTTTTCAGTTATTTCACCTTTTTTTGTTAAGTACATAACTCCACATGTGTTCATTCATAGTTTTGATGCCTTCAGTGAGAATCTACAATATAAATAGTCATGAAAATAAAGAAAACGCATTGAATGAGAAGGTGTGTCCAAACTTTTGGCATGTACTGTATATTGTTACACTCCTAGTAAATAATGTACTCTTACATCATCAAAGCATAAGAATTGTGAAAGATTTTTTTTGTTAAGGTTCCTTTAAGATAGTGTTCATGTATGTATCGTGGTCAGTTGTAGTGGATCGATGTATTTGTTCCTGAATCTGTATGTGATATTTTACACTCATTCTTTTTATGCCTTTGTCAACATCGGTGACAAAATTAAGGAGGAGTTTTTTACTGCCAAACACTTTAATCAAAGTGAAAATCTGTGATACCAAATAAGTTATGTAAGCAATACAAAGAGAGGGTTTTCTGTTATGAGTTGTATCATCATCATTGTCATCGCTCAATATGAATAAATAATTAAAGGATATATATATAACTGTGTTGTATGTGCGTTTGTATTTAATATAACCTTAGACTATACCTCATATTCAAAGCTGTGTTTAACAGTACAGAAGAGGCTGTATAAGAGTTTAAAAGATGTCCTTTACAACTACAATCCAGGAGTGGAAGGATGTGCTTGAATATCGCACGTAAAGTAATTACGTAAAATTTTATTTATAAAGAGCATTTAGGTTACAAAGTACTGTACAAAAGGAGAAAGGTTGAAAGAACAGTATTTTAATCATGAGAGACTTGTTTTTATAGTAAAAAGAATATTTATTGACATGTGCACATACGAACAAAAATGTGAAAAGTCTTTGGTGATTACACCCTGTAGAGATTTTATGATTTAAGGAGAGTGATGAATCCATAGTCAAATATGGAACCCCCCCCCAGAATCTAGATGATGCTGCCTAAATGATGTCTGACAGCAGCAAAAGAGAGAGCTGATTTAACATTTTGCAGTGGCATCCTGATTGGCTGATAGAGATTGTGGCAAAGTTTGACTGGATTACTAGAAGAGTGAACACCCATAGTCAGCTAATTAGAGGAAGTAGTGAGAGTAGGATGGAGAGAATTGTGAATGGATGAGCACAAAGACTTCCTGATTGAACTTACACTGAGCTTCATGAGTACAATAATAACATTACAACAGAAGAAAATGGCACAAAAAAACCCCAAACCCAATAAGCAGCATCACAGCTCAAACTAGAGTACATGATTCAAGCATAAAAACACTTAGATGAAAGAGAGACCTTCAGCTGTAACCTAAAGCCTTCAGGAGAGTTTGCTGACCTGACAGCTGGGGGGGAAACTGTTCCACAGCCTGGGACCCAGAACAGCAAACGCACAGTCCCCTTGTGTTTTCAGTCTTGACCTATCAGGCCCTGTTCAGAGGAACTCAGGGGCCTAGCAGGTCACTTGTGGATATTAAATTGAATCCTTAATCTTGATCAGCAGCCAATAAAGCAACATCAGAAAGGGGGTGATGTGAGAGCGTTTTGGTGAGCAGTCTTGCTAACGAGTTTAGCACTAACTGTAACCATGTAACACCTTCCTGGCTTGGGGAAGAATGAAGGGCATTCCAGTAGTCTAAGCTTGAGGACACAAAAGCATGGATAACCATTTCTAACCATTTGAGGGATAACAGTGGATATAGTTTAGGATATTTCTTAAGTGAAAGTAGTAACTGTCTCAACGTCTTCCTCAAATGTCAACTTATAGTCAAAAGTGATTCTTTGGTTTTTAGCAAAAGATTTTCTATTTGTGGCCAATGAATCGAGGTAGTGGAAGATGTAAGTAGAAACCTGATCTGGAGTGAAAATCCATACCTCAATTTTACTGTGATTTAACTGAATTTTTTTGAGACATTCAGTTACTGATCTCGACCAGACACTTGTGCAGAATAGGTAGATTCTGCACACGGAAGTTCCTGATGTCCGCTTCCAATGGCTAAATAAAAAGAAAAGCAGTTAAGTGCTACACCAGATATTCCCACCCATTTTTCAAGCTGATCGATTAGAATAGCATGATCAATTGTGTCAAAGGCAGCAGACAAATCTAAGAGAACTAAAATAGCAATATCACCTTGGTCTAGCTGCATAAGAATATCATTTGTGACCCTCAGCAGAGCTGTCTCAGTACTGTGCTTCTGACAGAAGCTAAACTGGTATTTGTCAAATAGGTCATTTTCATAATAGGATTTTAAACATGCGATAAAAATTGTAATTAACTGCAACTGACTATTGACATGTTGCAATTTATCCTCATTTTGGAAATTATTAGTTTGACAGCCCTAATTAATAATGTTAACATTAACTTTTAAGAAGTAAATCTTGGTTTGGTGCCAGTGAACTTTGTCTCTTTCTCGACAAACTTTGCTTACTCTTCAAGTGGAACTTTTGGTACATAACAACATAGTCACCTCATCTTATTTTAGGAGTGCCTTCAAAAGTCTGCCCTTTGCTCCTGCTTACTCTTCATGTGCACTTCAGTCCAGTATCTGTATTTATTATCCAGTCAGTCCATCTGCTTATCACTGTGCTCCATAGTGGTTGACCACCATGGCTCTTAACATCCCCGGTGTGATTGCAGTGGCACTGTTCTACGTCCTGATTTTGGGGACAGGGGTGTGGGCTGCCAAAAAGTCCAAGAAGGCTGAGAGGAAAAGCCATGGAGGCAAGACTGAAGTGGTGCTGCTTGGAGACAGAAATATCAACTTGCTGGTTGGGATTTTCACCATGACTGGTAAACTGTTTTGTGGGGCTTAGAAACTTATCTGAGGCAGAGTGGGTATCACATCTTTGTATTAGTTTGGGGATTCTGCTAACAGAACATGGGCATTGTGTAAAGAGGCAGACCGTGGCCCTTGGTTGCAGTTATGTTTTTAATTCTTTTTAATTATCTGATTATCTTGGAATAACAAAAGTGTGTCCTCATATTAACAGATTAATAATCTTGTGATCTTCAGAAAAGTTTTTTTTTTTCCAAGATAAGAATAGAAACAAAAGTTAACTTCTCAATGTACAAGACTATCTATTAATGAAATCTCATCTAGATAATGAGAGAGTTGCCTCTTAACAGCAGGCATTGAAGTGAGTTCCTGGCTCATGTAGCAACTGATTAATTGATGAATTGATTGATTGGTATTGTATGCCGGGGCAGATAAGCAGGATTCCATGTTGCTCAAGACTCTGAGATCATAATTCAAGACAAAGATGCACCATGCCCAATGCATATATGATGCAGCACACTATTTTCATTGTTAGTTTTGTGACATGAATCAGCGAGGGACTAATTTCTACAGTAGCATGTGTGGTATAAAACTGTATGGACAAAATGTACATGTTGTTCTCTCAAGACATTAATTCCATTTTGAGCACATTACATCTTTATTTCGCTGTGAGACCAAAACTTATAATAACAATATAGTCACTGTACCATATTCACCGTTTATTTGGTTCAATCTTGTGCAATGACCGCCAGGGTTCTGCAAAAAATCACCGCGGCACATTGAGTATTGTGTTTTAATTGCTGTGAGTGGATGAGCTCTATTAATTAACATTATGTAGTAGAGCAAAATAAAGACTGTTCACTAACACAGTTAAAACCATCATAGTTATGTCACAGTAGTGAATGTGAGGGTACATGGTAAGGGTCCAAACACAGACGGACAGGAGGAGTTGTGATTTATCCTTAAAAATAAATAAATAAATGAAATAAAAATGCAAACAATAAATAAATACAAGTAGAAGAAGAGTCCATGGGTTACATGGGAAATGTGCAGACCGGCAGGCACAGAGTAACAGGATACAGGTTTCAGAGGCTTGAAAACAAAAGCACTGTCACGTGTCAGTTCAGAAGAGGACCCAAATGCAGACCACAGACAGTTTGAGTCTAACAAAAGGCGAGCTTTAATGTAGCTGGTCAAAGACATCCAGTAAAGGCAGGCAACTAAGGCCTTGTTTACACGGATACCGATACAAATAAAAACGGATTTTTATTTATCCCGTATAAAAAAAAAAATTCCGAGTTTACACCATCAGTTGTGAAAACAATATCCCTGTTTACACAAAAATGCAAAAACGGCAGCTTTTTGCTGCAATTAGCATGCCAGGCCAGTAGGTGGCGATACACCATATGTCAAACACCATAGAAGAATGTTCTGCGCACGCACAGTGATTTGTTTTCCTCTTGGCTCTAGTGATAAAAACAATGATAGACTACATTTTAACCTTATGTAGCATAGTGAGCTGCTATGCACTTACTAATATTGGGCACAGCAGACATCTTTGTTGGCCAATGTAGCAGTGATGTTGATGCAGCAGTGCTAAGTTCATTGGTAAGCTTGTAAGTAGTCCCAAAAATGCTAACAAAATGTAAACAACCAGGCATATATCTGCAATTGTTGTGGTTCCCAGGCACCTAATGGGCATGTGTGAACAGTGTTGCAACATCATCGTTTTCCAAAATCTCCGTCTATCCTGTTTACACGTCTCCGCAGAAACGGACATTTTTAAAAACTTTCACTTTGGAAGCCGATTTTGAAAATCTCCGTTTTTGTCGAGAAAAACACTGGTTACGTGTAAATGATAGGTGCAAATGCAAAGATATAGATAGAATACTCGTTTTCAGAAATATACAGAACCGTATAAACAGGCCCTCAAAATCCAAATGAAAGAAGAGCAAAAACCAAACGGAAAACCAACAGGTAAAAAACAAAAAGAATGGGGCAGACAAGACTAATACAAAACAGGTGTGAAGGGAAGACTGTGGCTGTGGTCAAATAGTTTTTTTTGCTTAGGAAGGTTCCTAACTGAGTGAAATGACCCAGAAGTATCTAAGTGGCAGCCATGATAAGAGCTGGTCGAATTTTCTAAATTTTAAGGAAAGGTGCTTCAGTGCTTCCTTTCTAATCTCCTTTAGCATAGGGTACACTTGACCATCCTTTACGAAAGGAAAGGAGATAATTCCATCCCACAAGTCCTTGTGGCGGCAATATTTAAAGTGACCAAGCGACACACCATTGACAAACTCAAATGATTAAGAAAGAAAAAGATCAACATGACCTAGAAAGGAAGGAGATCACCATGTAAGTTACCGTTGTTTATGAAGCATTATACATCTCATGCCATAACTTGTTCATATGCTATATGCTTTGAACTTTCAACATTATGTTAAACTTAGACATGAACTATGAACGTTCTGCTACTATTGGTGTAGCCTCCCTCCACAGCTTTGTTTAACTTGTTTTATAACAGGATAAACAAATATACAATGCATTATTTTAATTTGCCAATTTTCGTGTGAATGAGAAAAAATGGAAATCCATAATATTAAATGGCTAATTGAAATAGAAATTAAACCAAAACCAGAAACCTACTTGTTTTTCACCTTTATTCTTATAGGCCTATCTATATTATCTACCCCTACTGCATCTCAAAACATTGGCATTGGCTGTGCGGATGGGATGGGATAGATAGATAGATAGATAGATAGATAGATAGATAGATAGATAGATAGATGTTCTGCTTCTCTGTGCCCCCCCTTTTCTCTCTCAACCCAACCAGTCAAAACAGATGGCCGCCCACCTACAGCCGGGTTCTGCTCGAGGTTTCTCCCCATTAGAGGGGAGTTTTTCCTTACCGCTGTCGCCAAGTGCTGCTCATGGGGGAATTGTTGAGTCTCTGTAAATTCAAGAGTATTATCTAGACCTGCTCTATGTGAAAAGTGCCCTGAGATGACTTTTGTTGTGATTTGGCACTATATAAATAAAATTGAATTGAACTGAAAAAAAAAGGATAGATAATCAATGAAATAACGTTGCTGTGCCTCGTGTGTAAATGCGCATATAATTGGCGTATCTGGAGATTTAAATAATCAATGAAGTTACTGCTTCCCACTTTTTATTCCCCTGTACAGTGTTTCCCTGCAGAGCCACAGTGGAAGGATCATAATAAAAAGACAAAATTGGGCACTATACAAAAGACTGTAACGTTAAAAGATAACTGCTTGAGGTTATTAAATACTTGCAGCAAGCATCAGTCAATTATTCATTTGAGCGTTGTTGTATTGCCAGCCTTTAGTAATATCATTAATTAATTTTATTACTTAGGTTAGCAAACTCAGTGCCCTCTTTTAAATCATTTTCGTTTCAGTTTGTGGCTGGCAGCCTATATTCCTTTTTTTAATTCAATTCTGACCATAGTAATTAAATAATATCTTTCACCATTTTGTCCACGTTTATACAGTCAGGTCCATAATTATTTGGACAATGATACACTTGTCGTCATTTTGGCTCTGTACACCACCACAATGGGTTTTAAATGAAACAATGAATACCTGCTTAAAGTGCAGACTCTCAGCTTTCATTTAAGGCTTTTTTCAAAAATGTAGTATGAACCGTGTAGGAATTACAACCATTTCTTCACACAGTCCCCCAACTTTAAGGGCTCATAAGTATTTGGACAAACTAACACAATCATCAATTAAACAGTCAGTTTTAATACTTGGTTGCAAATCCTTTACAGTCAATGACTGCCTGAAGTGTTGGACACATAGGCATCACCAGATGCTGGGTTTCTTCCCTGGTGATGCTCTACCAGCCCTTTACTGTAGCCGTCTGCACTTCCTGCTTGTGTTTTGGGTGTTTTGCCCTCAGTTTTGTCTTCAGCAAGAGAAACGCATGCTCAATTGGATTCAGGTCAGATGATATGACTTGGCCGTTGCAGAACATTCCACTTCTTTGCCTTAAAAATGTCTTTGGTTGCTTTTGCAATATGCTTCAGGTCAATGTCCATCTGCACTGTGAAGCATCATCCAATGAGTTTTGAAGCATTTAGTTGAATCTGAGCAGATAATGGTGCCCCAAACACTTCAGCTTTCATCCTGCTGCTCTTGTAAGCAAGACAAGACTTCACTAGAATAAATACAGAGGGTTTATCACAAGATGCAAACCATTGGTTAGCCTTAAAAATGGAAGGCCAGATTAGAGTTTGTCAAAAACCATCTAAAAAGCCTGTACAGTTGTGGAACAGCATACTATGGACAGATAAAACAAAGATCAACTACCAGAATGATGGGAAGACAAGAGAAGAAAGAAGGGAAGGAACTGCTCATGATCCAAAGCACACCACCTCATCAGTGAAGCATGGTGGCGGTACTGTTATGTCATGGCCATGTATGGCTGCCAGTGGAACTGGTTCTCTTGTATTTATTGATGATGTGACTGCTGACAAGAGCAGCAGGATGAAAGCTGAAGTGTCTGGGGCACCATTATCTCCTCAGATTCAGCCAAATGCTTCAAAACTCATTGGACGATGCTTCACAGTGCAGATGGACATTGACCTGAAGCATACTGCAAAAGCAACCAAAGACATTTTTAAGGCAAAGAAGTGGAATGTTCTGCAACGGCCAAGTCATATCATCTGACCTGAATCCAACTGAGCATGCGTTTCTCTTGCTGAAGACAAAACTGAGGGCAAAACACCCAAAACACAAGCAGGAAGTGCAGACGGCTACAGTAAAGGGCTGGTAGAGCATCACCAGGGAAGAAACCCAGCATCTGATGATGCCTATGTGTCCAACACTTCAGGCAGTCATTGACTGTAAAGGATTTGCAACCAAGTATTAAAACTGACTGTTTAATTGATGATTATGTTAGTTTGTCCAAATACTTATGAGCCCTTAAAGTTGGGGGACTGTGTGAAGAAATGGTTGTAATTCCTACACGGTTCATACTACATTTTTGAAAAAAGCCTTAAATGAAAGCTGAGAGTCTGCACTTTCAGCAGGTATTCATTGTTTCATTTAAAACCCACTGTGGTGGTGTACAGAGCCAAAATGACGACAAGTGTATCATTGTCCAAATAATTATGGACCTGACTGTATATCCTGCATGAAACAACACGATGAGAACATACGGGGCGCATTATCTAAGATGCGCTTTTAGTAGTCCATCTTCAGAACATTGTAGTTTCACCACAGCAGACCCACGTCAATAACATCCGCTGTCGCATAATTACGTAGCGCAGTGTAAGTGCAGTCGGATTCTCTCAGCACCGCAGTTGTCTTTTCCTAAGTCCTTATGAATTCTCCTTCACATCTTCCCTTGACCTCGTGACGTTTTCCATCAAGGTCAAGGAAAAGTGGTTAGGAAAAGACAATAGGAGGCACTTTTCGACCGCAGCCTCAGGGAACAGGCAAGTACTAATGAGACAGGTGTGACAGAAAACAGGCGGGAAACACACATAGAAGTAAATCCAGACATGACACATGAGGAGAGAATCTTCAAAATAAAACAGGAAGCAGATAAAACATGAATAAATAACATGAAACAAGGATCACAAACTGATTCTTTATTCTGTTATCCATAGGATAGCTTTTTAAATGATGTATGATTTTGTTGTTTAACAACTTACTTGGGCAGCTGTGGCTCAGAGGTAGAGCGGGTCATCTACCAATCGAAAGATCAGCAGTTCAATCCCCAGCTCACCCAGTCTGCATGTCGAAGTATCCTTGAGCAAGATACTGAACCCCAAATTGCTCCCGATGGCTGTTCCATCTGTGTGTGAGTGTGTTAAAACTGAGTAGCAGGTGGCACCTTGTATGGGTAGTCTCGACCACCAGTGTATGAATGCGTGTATGAATGGGTGAATGTGACTCGTAGTGTAAAAAGCGCTTTGAGTGGTGGGATGACTAGAAAGGCGCTATACAAATGCAGGTCCATTTACCATTTACTTGATGATTAGAGGGGCTGCTTTCTGTAATTGTAAAAATGTTTCTATTTGTGCAGTAATTTCACTTCAGCAAATTCTGTGGTACAATTAAGCAGCAGAACTACAAACGTAATAAAAAAAACTTGACAGAGAAAACAGAGCTAAACTTTTAGCTGCTGAAATAATCAGTGAAGTTTTATAGCTTTTCCTTGTGCAAAATGTGCACAGCTTTTCCCTTACCTGTAAGTATTAATTAAACTCAGTATCATTAAGCATGATGATTTGGTAACATACGACACTGACATTGGCTGGTTTTGAATAAATGAACATTGGCAATAATGGCAACAGGTATTTATTCTTTCGTTAACCTGTGTGTGTGTGTGTGTGTGTGTGTGTGTGTGTGTGTGTGTGTGTGTGTGTGTGTGTGTGATTCTTCCTCAGCTACATGGGTTGGAGGTGGTTTTATCCTGGGTATTGCTGAAGCAGTGTACTCTCCTAAAATGGGATTAATATGGGCTCTTATACCTGTACATTACATCCTGACCTTCACCATAGGTATGACAAGTCACACACTTCAAAGGCAGAGGGCTGGATAACAGATAATTTACACATAATACACATCATTTAAAGTAATAACTAGGTAAATGAGGGACATATAAGAAACTCACAACAAGTTAATGGTCAGTTTTTGAATAACTCCCAATGAAATGTCATAGAGTAGGTAATCATTAGTTAGTTCAGTCAACTGAGAAAAGGGCTGAGAGAACTTATACGAATGAGGAAATATCAATTAATGGTTAGTTTATGAATTAATCCAAATCAAATGTGTGAGTAGCTGACCATCAGTTATTGATTAGTTAATTGAGAAACAAGTAAGGAACCTAATGGGTAATGAATGACAAAATATCAGTTAATGGTTAGTTAGTTTTTGAGTTAATCCCAATCAGATGTCACATAGTAGCCAACCATTAGTTAATGATTAGTTAATTAAGAAACAAGTGAGGGACCCTAATGAGTAACAAATAAGGAACTAACCTTTAGTTTATGGTCATTTCTTGAGTAACTCCCAATTAAATGCTGTAGAGTTATATATTATTTAGTTAATTGAGAAAAAAACCGAGGGAACTAATAAGAAACAAATGAGGACATTAGTTAACCATTAGTTAATGATTAGTTGATTGAGAAACAAGAGAGAGAACTAATGGGGAATTAATTAATTAACTATTAGTTAATGGTTAGTTCTTGAGTAACTCCCAATCAAATGTAATAGTACTGAAGTTCTCAATTAGTACTTAATTATTACCTGACAATTTGACATCTTTATTGTGTCTCCTTAAAGGGGCAATAAGCGGAAAGTCATCATCTCTAGATTGAAGGAATTAAAAAATCGCTATGTGAAGAGCTAGAGGTGTAATTTCATCTGAAGTATAGCATGACGTCACACACCCTCTCTCTGCGTTGATCTCCAGCCCCTTGTTTACAAGCCGGTCCAGCTGCGAGGTCATGTACATTCATGTGAATCGCCGCCTCCTCCTTCCTCTCGGAGCCCTTGGCCCTCCCTCCCTATAAAAGGCTACAGCCAGTGAGCAATGGCAGTGCGTATTTTCAAAGCGAAATGGCGGAGAGCGGAACAAAACGTTCACCTGAAGACGACCAGGATCCGACATTACCTCTAAAGAAACAACAGTCGTTGCTGAAGAAGTTGTCAGATAAAGTAAGGGACAGAACCCAAATTAACATTGGCCTTGCATTTCCAAGGTGGAGAGCACTGCGAGAGCTAAAGGGCTACAATTTGACCTGGACAGGTAACGTTAAGTAACAACATAAAGTCAAATGTATGTTTTAATTAGTGTTACAGTAACGTTAGGCACATGTCGCTATGTCGATTCAATTAAATTTAATGTTACAATCGTAGCATGGGTAAATGTCCAGAGCTTGAGTTATTAGCAGCTCTGTCCCAGCAATGGGTCAGTCGTTTCGGTTGTGTTAGGGGAGTAGCCTGGCAGCCCAGCTAATATTTGCAATTAGCATTGTAAAATGTAGCCCGGCTAAAACATTGCTCTCACTCACAGAGAAGAGTAAGAACGTTAGCGTTAGCTCCTGGCGTTATGGTGCGTTTGTTTTGTACTCGCAGGTCGGAAATTCCCAGTTCCCAGTCGGAAGTTTAAAATCGAACGCACCCTGAGATCGGATTTCCAACTTGGAAACTCAGAGCAGCCGCATCAACCCCGACTTATGAATTCAAGATGGCTGCCGGTCACATAGTGAGTAAACACTGCTAAAGTACTGTTTATAGCAATTTTATCTTATTTGTTTTACATTAGGTCAGCCTCATCTGCGGCTTTCATCAGTTGGAGTGCATGGTGGTTTTGAAGCTGTCTATACTCCGAAAGTGCAAGGGCAACAAAGGCTTTCTTGTGGGCGTCCATGTTTTTTTCCGACTTGTCCACCGTTGTCAACTAGAATGCAAAAATTGTTGTCAACTCGGAGGTGACGTCATTCCTGCTTCCGACTTCCAACCTCCGAGTACAAAATGAACGCAGCATTAGCACTAGCCGGGATCCGGCGATGGCTCTAGCCGAGTTGGCTGCCACCGGCTACTGGAGTAACTTACAGCTATGGAGCGCTTCTACCAGCTCTTCTAATCACTGAGCCTCGCCTCCATCTCAGCAAATATATTACATTTATTACAGGTATCATCATCACTGAAGTAGGCAGGGGAATAGCTAAACACAGCAGAGACCGAGAGTGAGTGAAAGACATCACTAACTGCTAAACTAAGCTTAGACGAGGCGAGTGGGGGGTGGGGGGTGGAGAGCAGAGGTAGAGGGAGGTGTGGGTCATGACACACTTTGTTTTGGTCTACAGGCAGTGTGCAACAGCAAATCTAGCGGTGAAACGATTTCGCTTTTTGCCCCTTTAAGATAGGTGCATCATACTGACTAGTTAAATCATTACTGAATCATTACTTATTACTGCTGCAAACCTACAGTATATCTAACCCACATGAGAACATTAATTTTCAATAAAAAGATTTGGCATTTATGAAAAAACACACAGTAACATTCATTCATTTATTTACCATGACCACTTATCCTGTTGAGAGTCTCTGGGTCGCTGAGCCTATCCCAGCTTTCATTGGCGAGAGGCGGGATACACCCTGGACAGGTTGCCAGACTATCGCAGGGCTAACATATAGAGGAAGACAGAGAGAGACAGAACCATTCACACTTACATTCACACCTATGGGCAATTTTAGGCACCAATTAACCTAACCTGCATGTCTTTGAATTATGGGAGGAAGCCAGAGTACCCGGAGAAAACCCACGCTGACACGGGGAGAATATGCAAACTCTGCACAGAAAGTCACAGCAAGTAACAGTGCCTTTAAATTTAAATATAACCCCAGTGAAAAATGCAAGCTAATTAACGAAGCAATAGTTTGCATTTCTTGAAATTGAAGTACCTATCCATAGACTGTTTTTTACAGTAGATGGCAAATTTAATGCACTGTTCCTCCTATAGTATGTGTTGGGGATTAGACCTCTTAAAACCTGTTTGTGGGGAAACTGAACAGAACAGATAGATTTCAGGTCTTTACTGGCAACATGAAGATAGTAAAAATTGTGCATAATTTTTAGTTTCTGTAATTAAACAAAAGCATTCATATCTGCAAGTTATTACTAAATATTAACTCAAGGCATTTAGCAGGTATAAAATGAAATCTGCATACTTTCTAGGTGAATGTTTAAACATCAAAAGTTGCAATAACCACTATTACCATAATATCACACTGAAACAACATCAATCGCATGCTCACAGCAACACAAGTGAGTTAGCTTGGCTTGCCAATAGCTAAACACTTAGTTACAGTACAAATCTTACTGACGTCAGTGCAATAAACATACCCAGCATCGGTGAGTCAGTGTAACATTATAAAATACAGAGAAAGATTCAAGTTACATGAACCTCATAACAGTAGTACTATAATTTACACCATCAGTGACCTCTGCACCACCAACAGATACAATAGAAACACAACAAATAATAAGCAGCATGCAAAAGAAGTGGAAACAAACCCAAAATTACAAATGAAAAGTATTTCAACACGGAAGTCTCTAAACGCCCCAAAAATCACAACAGTATGTTTTTCTTCTTTTTTTTTTTTTTTCTCTTCTTTCAAGGGTTTTCAAAAATAATCACCTAGGAAAAAGGTGGAGAGGATAAACACCAGCTTTTATCCTGACCACATGGACTGGCAAGACCATCTCTGCATTAGGGCAAGTGCTGGGGCGGATGTGAAGGGACTGAACACTGGCTTAAGTCCTGGCCACATGGATCTTCTTGAGATCCCAAATGCCCTTTTCTACCTGTTGTGGTTCAGAGGAGGTGCTGGGTGTACCAGGCAAGTGCCAAGGGGCTCAGGAGGAGCCACTGGGGTCCTAGGATCCTGGATAGGGTCACTGACCAGAACTTTTCACTGTGATTACACTATGATTACATGTGACAATAAAGGTTCTCCAGCAACTTAAAGGTATCTATTAAGTCCTTAATTAGGAATTACTGGGGAAGTGGCCTACTCATTTCTCAATTAACTAATCATTAGTTACTTTATGACATTTTATTGGTCACTGAAGAACTGACCATTAACTAATAGTTAGTTCTTTATTCCTTTCTCATTAGTTCCCTCAGTCACTTCTCAATTACTAATCAGTAACTACTGATTAGCTACTTTATGGCGTTTGATCCAGAATTACTCAAGAACTGACCATTAACCAATAGTTAGATCCTCATTCGTTCCCTAGGAACTACTCTAAATTTTGTGTACCATTGTAAAGTGTTACCAAAGGCTGTACTGGTCTTGATCATGTTGGACATAATCTTATCATTTCCGGGTGGCTCATTTTATCTGTTTCATAAGTATTTAAATCAACAGCTACAGTAAATGCACAACACATAACAGTTGGGGATTACTTTCGGGAAATGATGTAAAGGATACCAATAACTTATATTATGCAATGCCCACAACATCCAATAATTACAGAACATAGTGCAACCTGTGCAACACAAAGTTAAGATTTCAATAAATTATTCAGAGTAAATACAGTATAAACTTTAATATCTCATCCAATGCAAAAGGTGGTCTTTTCTTTGCCAAGCCAATGAGGGATAAGGAGTATGTCACCATGATGGACCCATTCCAGATAAAGTATGGCAAAATACTGAGTGGTGCTCTAGTGCTGCCTTCTCTGTTGATGGATGTGCTGTGGGTGACGTCTACTCTGCTAAGCTTAGGTAAACATTTATACCTATCTTTTTAAGCAAAACATTTTCAATTAGTAGAGGCAAATGAAGCATTTCCATTACTGTTTGTGGGTTTGTCTAACAGGATCAACTATGAGCGTGATTCTGGACTTGCCCTATGCCTATTCTGTTTGGATCTCATCGGCTGTGGCCATTATCTACACATTGCTAGGAGGCCTCTATTCGGTGGCGTACACTGATGTTATCCAGCTCTGTTTAGTTTTCCTCAGTTTGGTGAGTTACACTGCCTTATACAGTAGCACATGTTCATTTTAATGATACAGTGTCTGCAGGTATGTGACATCTAGTATAAAGCTCTACCAACCGATATGTATTTAACCTTCATCTTGATAGCACAAGTGAATGCTAGACAAAATAGTAAAATTATTGAAACCATGTCACACATGACAAAAACAGCTACTGCAATCCTGCAAAATCTCCATGGCCTACTAGTGAAAGGGGCATATCATGTAATTTCAATGCTCCCAGTTTGATTCCAACTAGGAAATTTTGTCACATGTCCATCCCTCTGGCTTTCTCTTCATGTTTCCTGTCACTGTCCACTGCCAACAGTTGAAGGCAGAAAGCCAAAAAGAACACAATCCAATTAACCATGAACAGCAATTGACAGCATGGTAGATACTGCCCTGTCTGCAACAGAAGTACTTTAATACAGAGTTCACATCTTTTGAACCTTTCAATGAAAAGAAAAAGAAAAAAACAAAAACACAGAAAACCAAGACTTCCAAAAACCATATAGGCCAAACAGCAGTGGTGTTAGGTATGGTGTGTAAACACAATGGATTGAATGCAAAGTCATATTTGTTTAACATCTGACAAAATAACTAACTTATTGTGATAAGGTCTTCAGTCTGATGATCTCAATATATGTTTCCAGTGGTTGTGTATCCCATTCCTGTTGCTCAACCCAGCATCTACAAACATTGCCCAGACTGCGTTCAACCACACGTTCCAAGAACCCTGGGTTGGCACTCTGGAGCAGGACAAAATCTGGAAGTGGATTGATGACTTCTTAATGATTGTAAGAGCAATATTCATGAGTATCATACTTTCCTGCTTCCATCCATAAACTCAGAGCAAACCTACATTTCAGTGGGACTGTCAAAACATCAACAATGCCTTTACATACTCTTAATTAGCTGAATTTTCAATGTCATGTAAATAAGAAACCTTGTTTGTGTGATTAGGTAGGAGATTAGAGAAACCAGATCTCCCCAGTTAGATTCCTCCTGGAGAAAGATGATTTCTTGGCAATGTAGACATCCTAGGATAGAGTGCAAACCCTGAATAGGAGTAAATGTCATGAGAATAAGTGAATCACAGTGGAAAATTTTGCTTTGTTTGTGCAGTATTAGACATCTGCACGCAGCCTTGTTTCTTCTTGAACTCATTCACTAAAATCGTCCTTCAGTCTGAGGGGAACAAAGGGCAGTACTAGTGTATTAGTACTTTCATTCTTTGCTTATCTTCCTCATCTTGTCTTGTCCTCAACATGCACCTCTTCCTTGTGCTCTTTTTTTCAGGGTCTTGGTAGTCTTTCATTTCAGAGCTTCCATCAGAGGACACTGTCTGCCAACTCATCACAAACTGCCCAGATTACCTGCTATGCTGCTGCTCTTGCCATCGTCATACTTGGAATCCCCCCTACCTTGGTTGGGGCTGTAGCTGCCTCTACAGGTAGGAATTCGGTTAGAGATGACAGAGGTTTATTACAGACATACAAAATGTGGCCAGGAAGTATATGTATTGTTTGGCCAAATAATATACAGAATGTCTGTAAAATACTCTACAGGCCACAGACAGTTTGCTCACAGAGCTATAAACAGGAACCTGGAACACATTGAGCCTATTCCTGCTTCCTAAATTGTCATCTATTATAGGTTGTGGTTTAAGGCAAAACAAATAATACTGGTTGTTGAATGTTAAGAGAGAGATTTTTTCATTCCATTGATTTTAAAAGCTGATAAAATAAAAGCTGATACAACTATTTTGTGGTGTCAGTGATTGTTTGGATTGACCTTAGGGTCATCTTATGACAAACTGCAGATGCTGTGTTTGCAGGTTTCCATGAAGCAGGCATTTGTGACTTCATTATTAGCTTTGAGCTTTAACAATACACAAATTATATAATGGAATCAGGTAGTCAGGTGCTGGTAGGCAGCAGGGACATGTGTAATCAGCTTGACAAACAAATCCTCCGCACACTGACATAGACTTTACTATACTTTATTTGAGGGAACAACGCGGTTCGCGTTCCGCGTTCCGCGTTCCGCGTCATCAGGTTCACCTCAAATTATACAATGTTTACTTTAATCAATTCATGGTTACACAAATGTAATCATTAATTATTTCTCTCATCCAGACTGGAACCTGACGCTGTATGGTTCTCCATCTCCATATGTACGTGGTGAGCAAAGTTTGGTCCTGCCCCTGACCCTACAGAACCTCACTCCATCTTACATCTCAATCATTGGAATCGGAGCTGTGGCCGCTGCTGTCATGTCATCTGCAGACTCTGGCCTGTTGTCTGCAACTTCTGTTTTCTCTTCAAATATCTACAAGAACATTCTGCGCAAACAGGTAAGGAGTTTCTCTGAAAATGAGTGTTAGGTGCACAACTGTTGCTAATTAATTAAGTACAAACTTTTCAAATCCAAATCCATCTATTTTGGAAAGCACAGGTTTACAAATTAATAATGAACTGTCTCCTTTTGTATGACTTCATGTCTCTAGGCATCAGACAATGAAATTCAATGGGTAATACGGGTCACAGTGGTGGTGGTGGGTGTGGTTGGGACATCCATGACGTTCTACACTAACAGCCCCCTGGTCCCCTGGATTCTCGGAGCAGATACCGCCTACACCCTCATATTCCCTAATCTGGTCTCCGTGCTCTTCTTTAAAGTGACGAATGGTTACGGTGCCGTGGTGGGTTACATCGTAGGGCTGACTGTAAGGGTTTTGCTGGGGGAGAACATTATAGGTCTTCCTGTTGTTCTTCATCTTCCTGGTTGCACACTGGAAGATGGCGTCTATGTCCAAAAGTGTCCTGTCAGGACAATCTCCATGTTGTGCACTTTGGTAACCATCTTAGTTTTTTCTTCGCTGGCTTTGTTCATATTCAATCATGACCTGTTGCCTGAGAGGTGGGATATTTTCAACGTAAAGCATAATGTTACTGTGTCACCTGCGGATCCTGTCACGCAGATTCTCAAGGAAGAGGCAGGAAGTGATGCTGAGTGTGATGAGAACAGACATGGAATTGCCTTACAGCCAGTGTTGCAGACTGGATCATAATCAGTTGTCTTTTGTTGTGAAAAGTTGCTGGCCTGAATTTTAAAGTGAGCTTGATAAGTGTGTGTATTTACAAAAAATACATAGTAACTCTTTTTAAGCTGTTAACTGCTAAAGGTTGCTGATGAAGTAATTTACAATCATAAAAACATAAACTTTCTTTCTCTGTTATAAATATTTGTTTTGTGGAACAACGTTTCATTAAAAAGCAATCATTTCAAAATACAGTTGATTACTCAAAATAAAAAAGGTGTCATTCTTTCAAAAGTTAATAAGTCTAAATGGATGGATGATACAATAATCATCAGAAGATATACCCATATATTCTGAGATATCAGCCTCTGAGATTTGTTGCTAGCCAAATACGATGGAGATGAATAATATTTTCATATGTACTCTTCAAAGAATTGATGATGTTCAAAGAGTCAGTGTCTTTCCAGAACCAGCGTCTCTCAATTTGTGTGATTCACAGACTTCGCCTCAAGCAGTTTTTGGTATATAAGGGCGGTGACACATACCCATCACTACATGAAATGTACTGTGGCTGGCAGGCCTGGAATTTTGTCATTTTAGGGCCAAGGCCACTTGGCCTTTCGTGTTGTCAATTTTTTGAGGGCACAAAGGCCAAAAGCCAGGGCAGCAAGGCCATAAAATAAAGCAATGATTTTAAGTCCACATCCATAATGAATTTAATTTAAGGACTAAGGATGTATAACTCTCTGTGAAATGAATAAATAAAACAAGCTCAAGTAATAATAATGAGTATAATAAGTAATAATGTGATTTTTTTCATAGTACTAATAAACCCAATGTGTTTTAAATATAGAACAACCAGATTCATGTATTTATAGGCAAACAATCTTAAATATTAGGCCTAAATACTTTTTGAGGGCGGCACGGTGGTGTGGTGGTTAGCACTGTCGCCTCACAGCAAGAGGGTTGCTGGTTCGATCTTGGGTGTGGGAGCCCTTCTGTGCGGAGTTTGCATGTTCTCCCCGTGTCAGCTTGGGTTCTCTCCGGGCACTCCGGCTTCCTCCCACAGTCCAAAGACATGCAGATTGGGGACTAGGTTAATTAATAACTCTAAATTGTCCGTAGGTGTGAATGTGAGTGTGAATGGTTGTTTGTCTCTATGTGTCAGCCCTGCGATAATCTGGCGACCTGTCCAGGGTGTACCCTGCCTCTCACCCAATGTCAGCTGGGATAGGCTCAAGCCCCCCCGCGACCCTCAAGAGGATGAAGCATTTAGAAGATGAAGATGAATACTTTTTGAGTGTACATGATAAACTGAGTCACTGAACAAAACTGGCTTACAATTATTTTTGATGTGTTGTTAGATAGCTAACAAACAAACAAACTACAGCAGGGCTATTCAATTACTATTTAAACTGGGCCGCATTTTAAAACCAGACATTAACGGTATTTAATAACACACACTATCTCTCTACCAGCATCTCCCTCTCCCCTCTCCTCCACACACACACACACACACACACACACACACACACACACACACACACACGCACACACCTCACCCCCTGATGCTTTCCTTATAGGTCAGTTACACAGGATATAGTTTTATACAGTCCATGGCAGCAACAGTCATGTTTACAACAACAAAGTCCCTATTTAAATCGAGTAATATCCCACTGGAATATAAATATTCCTCCTGACATCACAATACTGAGTGAAGAAAGTCACGTTATCTCAGCATGAAGACAAACATCAGTATCAGTCATTCATCCTGCTCTCTGTCCCTCCTCTACTGAGGACACTCACTGTCTGCAGGTCGGCTGTCTCAGGTACATGGTCAGATAAAGTGTTAGCCTACATACAGCTTTCATTTTAGTTTGTCTTTAACACTTTGCCGTTAGCCTTGCGAGCGCGATGTGCTTGTGTCGACCGGCCGCGATCATAAACCATAATAGTGGTGAATGAGAGAATCATATTTCAACGACAGAGTGGGTTGAAATATGGCTTTTTACATGCTGATCACGTGTACTGATAAAGTATTGGCTTGGCTGGCAGAGGCCATGGCCCTCGTGGCCCTTGTGAAATTCCTGCCCTGGTGGCTGGTGTTAAAATAGGACAATACTTCACATACCATGACACATTGAGACAGCATTGCCATTAAAAGTTTTAATATTTTAGCTTTTTGTTGTCCTCTGAAATGTAACTTACAACCGCATGTTACATGTCACCCTCAAATATGGAGAAAATGCAGACAATCTGGACAATTACTAAAATAATTACATGAAGCAATACACTGTAAAACATCATAGCCCCATTTAGTTATGTCCACTTACTTTCTCTTTTTAACTCAAAGAGCTCTGACAAGTTTGGGATTGTTGAGTTTTTGTAAGTTAAACTTACAATGATTCATTGTGTTGACTATTTGAGACTTTTGTCAGAGCTGTTTGTGTTAATTAAACTTGGGTTTGTAAGTTTTCAGATGGAAAAAAAAGAGAAAAGGCAGGAGAGGGGTGATGGGAACTAGAGCAAAAAGAGTTGCTGTGACATTTGAGTTTGAGAGACTGTTTTCTTTAAACCATGGCAAGGTTGAAGCATGGAAATAAGCTACTGATTATACACTTCATATAAGACACGCATTTGAGTTCCAACTAAAACATAGACTTTTTGTGGTAAAAAGAAAGGACATTACTGCCACCTAAGTGCCACCAGCGGAGGGAGTCTATAACCTGCAGAGCAACTCAACGTTACTGTCAGCATCGAGGAGAGAGGAGCCACTGATGATTTGAACCTGTGATAGGCCACTGTGACACGGCAAACTGAATTTGAATGGCATGTGCAGGCAAAACCAAAACACATCAAGCACACTTCACTGACAAAAAAATAAAAGCTCACACACCCTCACACTGATGTCATAGTTGTGACAATCTATGCAGTGGAAGGATGCAAATACTTCTGAAAACGGTGCTACAGAACCAGAGAAAACAGAGGAAAAGAACACTTTTGTTTAAGAGGTAGAAAACCTAGAACTATCAGAATGTACTGCGCTGCACCGGACCAATAAATGCTCCCACTGGAGGGTGACATGCAAACATGTCCATCTGACACAATGGCAGTCAGCTGGAAAGAAACAATCTCAATCTGTTACAGTTAAACGGTAAGCTAAAACATGTTTCTGAAAACATTTGAGGCGAGAAATAGGCAACTCAGTGTCCCAGTATACGAACGAGCACAGGAGGGGAATCGATTTATTGACTGAAGTATGTCAGTTTATGAAATTCCAATATCTGTTGTGGAGAGAATGGAAAGGTCGGTTAGCTCCTACATTAGGAAGTGGTTGGGCGCTCCTAGGTGCCTAAGTAGTGTTGCATTGTATGGAAAAGGGATACTTCAGCTGCCAGTATCTAGTTTAACAGAGGAATTTAAATGTACCAAGGTCAGGACAGAGCTCTTGTTATCTGGGAGTAAGGACATGGTAGTTAGGAGTGTGGTTCCAAATCCAACCAAGGGGAGGAAGTGGAACCCAAGATCAGCAGTTCAGGAGGCAGAGGCAGCTCTTAGACATGCAGAGATTGTAGGTAATGTTCAGTTTGGCCGGGGAGGCCTGGGGCTTGGCTCAGGTAAACCGGTATGGAATACAGCAGGCCTCAAAGATAAAAGAAAGCTGGTTGTAGAACAGATACGCAGACAGGAAGAGATAGTAAGGGGTGCAAAGGTAGTGGCCCAGGCTAAACAGGGAGAGTGGTTGAATTGGGAAAGTGTAGAGAAGAGGAAGCTTAGTTGGAGGGACCTGTGGAGTATGGAGGAGAATCGTATTAGATTCCTGGTAGGGGCTACATACGATGTGTTACCAACCCCCCAGAACCTAAAACTGTGGGTAAATGAGGACCCATCATGCCCATTGTGTTCACGTACCGCAACTTTAAAGCATATTTTGTCAGGCTGTAAAGTTAGCTTGTCACAAGGCCGATATACATGGCGACATAATCAGGTGTTGAAATATTTAGCTGCAGGCATCGAAGGGAAACGAAGACAGGTGAATTCAGAAGGTGTTAAGGATAGGGGCTTAGTAATTCAGTTTGTCCGTGAGGGAGAGAAATACAGAAGGGATAAGTTAGTGAGGAGGCAAGGGTGTGGCCGCCTAGAAGGTGCTTGTGATCGGGAAATGCAAGTAGATTTAGGGGGAAAGCTTGTTGTTCCTCAGGAAAGAGTCTGTACCAGGCAGAGGCCTGACTTAGTGTTGTGGTCAGTGAGTCAACAGATAGTTTATTTCATTGAGCTGACAGTTCCTTGGGAAGACTCAGTGGAAGAAGCCTATGAAAGAAAAAAGCTTAGATATGCAGACTTAGGAGCAGAAGCTGAGCAGCGAGGATGGAAAACTAGGATTTGTCCAGTGGAAGTGGGGTGTAGGGGATTCATAGCAAGATCAACTGTCTCACTCCTGGGGGAACTCGGAGTGCGGGGACAGAGTTTGAGGAAGACAGTGAGGGAAATGTCAGATGAAGCAATTAAATGCAGCCAGTTTATCTATTATAGAAGAAATAATGTCAGCTGGGGGCCAGCAGGGGGAACTACTAAGCAGGGCACATAACTCCTTGAGATCAGGTGGAGAGATCCACTTCCTGTCAGGAGAAATCCGGGAAGAGGAAGTATTTAAGTGTGGGAGTGGCCTATTGGAATCCGTTTTGTTTGAGGCCATGCGGCAAGGTGAGTGTGCTTGCTGATCCTGTAAGTCCAGTTAGCGCCTTTAACTTTAGCTTATATTGTAGTTATGCTATGTAGTGTGTGAAATAGAGTATGGTGAATGTGACAGGAAAGCTAGTATCAGCATTGCTTCTGCCTGGAGCTCACATGTATGGAGCCTGGGTTTGGTTGAAGATGGCAGTGCTGTTTGGGCTGAGAAAGCCATGTGTAAGTAAGGAGGAAATCCAGGAAGAGGGAGGTTATTTAAGTGTGGGAGTGGCCTATTTGAATCCATTTTGTTTGAGACCATGCTGCAAAGTGAGTGTGTTTGCTGATCCTGTGAGTTCATTTATCTCCTTTAACTTTAGCTTACATTGTAGTTATGCTATGTAGCGTGTGAAATAGAGTATGGTGAATGTGCTAGTAAAGGTAGTATCAGCATTGCTTCTGCCTGGAGCTCGCATAAACGGAGCCTGGGCTTGGTTGAAGGTGGCAGTGCTGTTTGGGCTGAGATCACTGTCCAGCCTCCGGGAGGTGTCATTGTTGTGAGGGCTCGTCCTGGGGAGGTAGACTGTACAGCCTAACCCGGCGGGGGAGTGTGATAGCCTAACAAGGCTTCCTTCCCTGGGTCTACCTCCTCTGTGGTAGTATAGGTAAGGTAAAGGAGGTTGTTCGGTTAGTGTGGGGAGCAGTGAGACCTGGCATTAGGGGAGTGTCTCTGGGACGCCAGAGATCACTGTCTAGCCTCCTGGAGGTGTCGTGGGACTAACTAGATGAAACACCGGTGAAAGGAGGTTCCCACCCGATGACCCCAAAGACATGTTAGTTATCACTGCTCACGGGTCTGTATAGTTAAGCCTTGCCATAATAGCTTATCGTAGGGCTTAGGAGGATTATTCACTGAGTGCTGATCCCTTTTTTTTTTTTTTTTTTTTTATTAGAGCACAAACTTCTTGTGCTTATTTGAATGTCCAACTCTTCTATGATAGGTGGCCATATGGCCCCCTTCAGCTTGCTAGTATTGGACCTTTTTCTGGTTGACCTATTATGTCACAGACCAAACTATCGACAAATAAGTTAGCTACGGTTAGCTAGCAGCAAACTGGTACCATGGTGGGCAACCACACAGATCTGTACACTTCGTCCGTCCGAAAATGCATGGCTCTGGATGTAGATTTCGCCAAGATATTACCAGCTTTTTCTTTTGTTACCCATTTAATGCCGTTCGACTTCCAAGTCAAAGCCCGAAGTAGAAACTGTGGAGCACGTGCAGAGCGTTTCGGCCAATTTTGGTCCGATTGACTGGATACAGAAGTAATTATACTCCCCATTGCATTATCTAGGTGTGTTAATCCGACTTTGAGAAATTCGGTTGAGTACGATTTTAGTCAGACTAACACAATAAACCGGTTTTCTCATGTCATGTAACAGAATCTTGTTTTATATTTGGTCAGCACTGCCTCAGTTTTTTAGTTTTTCTGTTTTCATTGTGCAGGAAACAGTATGGCACCCACTTCTTGTTCATGAATTCTTTCTTTTACAACTAAACACAGCACTAAAATATTTTTTAAAAACATTACAGATGAGAAATAGGCAATGCAGTGACATAATCAGTAACATAAAGAGAGCGGGGCAGGTCTGTCTCTTGATCTGCTTCTATATTCTTGGTGTCCGCTGTGGTGGCATGGGTGGCAGGCAATACTGTAAAAAAATACTGTAAAATACTGTAACATATAAAAGTAACGTTAACCTGTACAGTATTGCTAACTATTACACACACAAGTAATCAAGGTTTTGAGCCTGTAGCGTTTGCTATCATTCACCAAGACTGACCCCTGTCTGTTTCTTTTACACCAGAGATACTTAACTTGCTTTGCCCTGGGGCCATATTTGCAAAATGACAGGAGGTTAGGTGCCAGTCAGCCACCGTGCACATTAGAGATGTGCGGATGGCGTTTGAGCGCACCCGAATCCTTGTGCACTCATCAATCATCCACCCGCCACCCACCCGACGTTATTATCTTCTAAAATTTAGAGACCCGCACCCGCACCTAACCCTCGCCAAACATTAAGTTATTGTATTAACATTTAAATTATGTCCAGCCATTCGTGCTCAGTCGCTTTTCATATAGGCACATTTTCTTGACTTAAACAATTAAAAGATTATAGGCTACTTTTGAATGTGGTTACATTTCTAATGTAAAAATTACTCTAGCCTAATATTGTTTGCTCTGTTGCAGTAATAAAAGTCTTTGAAGTAAGTCAAGTCCTCTTGTGCCCTGTTTTACGGAGTGTATGGTCCCCTCCTGTTTATATAAATAAAGGTTATTAAATACGAATATAACTGACAAATCCACCCGCAATCCACCCGAAATGAATTACAATGTTAATTTTTATTGGCCCACCCATCCGCAGATGTCGCGGATATATCTGCAAGATTTGCATCTCTACTGCGCATGTATACAGGGGTGTTTCTAGGATTTGAAGGCATTTGGGTCTTAGCCTGGATCTCTGTCAGGGGTCCAAAGGGATCACTTTAGCTCTATTTTAATGCTTTGATATGCACTCTGGTACCATAAGTATGTAGAAATCTTTGATAATTTCAGTGTTTTGTGTTGTCTTGCTCCAGTATGCAATTATTTACACAGCGCCATCTAGCTCGCACTTCCAACTTTAATCAAAGCAGCAACTACCCGCCATCACAGGCCTGGACTGTAGCAACAGCTTTGAAAATACGTTGCTCTTTTGAGGAATGCACTTGCAGGTAGGTGGTTGACAGGGCAGTTGCCACCCGGTGGTATGAAAGCATCTTAATATATATTAAAAGTACACAAAAAAAACAACAAAAAAACCCAACAAATGTGAATCTATGTATTTTGACTGTGAATTAAAACATGGCTGGGGGCCACCTGGCACCCTACACAGGCTGTCCAGAAGGTGTTTTCTGTTTGCCATCTACCATCCACCTGATTCCATGTGAACACAACAGAAATCTTCCCGACTGTCAATTTTTTATTCTTACTGTAATAGAATATATCTGGACTGTGTCACTGTTGGCTATATCAGCACTGTTTGTCATAATACAAGCTAGCCAGTGATAACTAGGGATGTAACAGTATATTGTATTTTGCAATACTGCGACAAAAAAATGTCTCCATGCTGTCATGGGACTGTGACGATTTCTGCAGAGATTTTACAAGGTTACGTTGTTACTATAACTACATTATACTATCTCTCCTACACTTGCATAGGATCATGATGTGATGCATTTGTGTGGGGAAAAAAATCTTTCCTGGTCCAAACTTTTCTTTGTCATATACATTAGAACCAGTCAGTGAGACTTGGAAGGCAACAGCGAGATTGATGAGGATGAAACAGGACTACCTGACTGTAAAGACAGTAATCAAGAGGAAGAATGGGCTACACCCAGACACAGCAGTAGTGTTAGCATCAAATAAGAGAGGGAGCACTGGATCCTGACCTCCGTCAGCTTCAGCATCAGCTGAGGGAAAAACATTGTGCGACCTGTGGCCTCAGTGTCAGAGAGCCTGGTGTGCCTCTGAAAGTCTGACAGCGATTGTGACACTTTACAGTTTGTAATGTTTTGTTGTGTTCCCCCCCCCCCCCCCCCCCCCCCCACTCTCAGCGATGCACAGGGCACCCTTTAGTGCGTCTATGTGACAATCAGCTGAAACACATTCTAACACCTGATAAATCTTGTGGTTAGGTTTAGGCAACAAAGCTACTTGGATAGGTTTAGAAAAGATTATGTTTTGGTTAAAATAACTATGTGTGACACATAATGTAATGTGGGGTAAGTACGTGACATTACTCACATAGGCACTCGAATGCACATAAATTGCATAACACTATGTTAGAACAACACTGACCTTTGGTTTTACACAAGACATGAACGCTGTTCTCCTGAGTAAATGTCCTGTTTTGTATGACCCAGCCAACTCCCCACCTTTTCACTCTTCACGGACTATCTCACTCTTTATGCTACATCAGTTGCTCTCAGCATCAAGTATTTCCAAGGACCGGTCACACTGCACATAGGTTAAAGCCTGGTGCTTACCATAGAGACATTAAAGGGTGCCATTGGCGTCAATACCACATGCTGAGTGACATGATAAAGCATCGGTACTTGACACCACAGTTAATTGTTATAAAATACTTATCATTTCATATAATGACTGTCTTTGTTTACCATAATAGACAGAGAGGGGGCATGGACAGTCCTCAGGAAGGTACAGATGAGAAGAAAGAAGAGAGGAGGTGTACAGACAAGGAGAGGAGGGGTCACAGGAAATCAAGAAAGATGAGCAAACTTCTAAAAAACTTCCAAACACAGGTTGACTGGATAAGACGGAAATGGTGAGTTTCAAGTTTTAAGTCTCACTCTCCTATACTGACAGTAGCCATGTATTGTTTTGGTTTTTATATGTTAGGGTGACCATATTTTGATTTCCAAAAAAGAGGACACTCGCCCCGGCCATGAGATAGCCTACTTAAATGATACTCGCAGTTTACTCAAAGATGCCTTATAATTTTAATATATTTAAAGTTTATGTATGGATAGAAAATTCAGTTATATTACAAAATAATATCTCTCAAAGACAGAAATTCAGATAGGCTTCTCAGAGGTTACTCAACTTGCTTTTATTATGCCTAAAATAATAATCTTTTTACAAGTTTCAATTGTACAAAAATAAATATAAATGTAAAATAAATGTAAAATCTCTGGAATGAAATAATGATAGAAATAATGTCTCTTCTGTATTAGAAAAATCAACTTGTAAAATAATAGCTATCTTTTCAAGTCTTACTGGACAAATAAATAAATAATATGAAATAATGTTCTAAATAATACCTCTTCTGTATTAGAAAATCCAACTTTGAGGTCCCCGGTACCTTTATTAGACATAGAATCATATGTGCCAGCTTTGCACACGGTGCACTCAGCCTCCCATTGCTATTATACGTTCAGATTTTGGGCGGCACGGTGGTGTGGTGGTTAGCACTGTCGCCTCACAGCAGGAGGGTTCCCAGTTCGATCCCGGGTGTGGGAGCCCTTCTGTGCGGAGTTTGCATGTTCTCCCCGTGTCAGCGTGGGTTCTCTCCGGGCACTCCGGCTTCCTCCCACAGTCCAAAGACATACAGATTGGGGACTAGGTTAATTGGTGACTCTAAATTGTCCGTAGGTGTGAATGTGAGTGTGAATGGTTGTTTGTCTCTATGTGTCAGCCCTGTGATAGTCTGGCGACCTGTCCAGGGTGTACCCTGCCTCTCGCCCAATGTCAGCTGGGATAGGCTCAAGCCCCCCCGCGACCCTCAAGAGGATGAAGCGGTTAGAGGATGGATGTTCAGATTTTGAAACTTTTAAAGCTTCAGTTGCTACCTTTTATACAAAGGAGGTGAATTTAATACCTCTTTTGGCTAGAAAGCTCTCAACCTCTGATTCATGTGTTGTGTAAGCTGCAACATCCACTGCAAGCATGCAGATAGTCTCTATGCAAACATACTGTGTCACTATCCTTTGGTCTCTGACCTACTTCCATTCATTTTGACTAATACAAGTTCCCAATGTGTCTTATGACCACTGAATGTTGATTCAGTAGAATGTAGTAAGATGGATGTAAAATCAGGAACGCCTAACAGGATGTGGACAAAGAGGAGTAAAATTAAAGTTTATGCAGAGAGACAATAGCCAAGAGAGGTAGACCCTGTGATCATATCAAGCTGTCATTAAAACATATAGGCTAGTATTATTTTAGTAACATTAGCAGTATAAGCATGCTACATAATGCAATAATCACAATAACATAATACATCACACTTATATACCGCTTTTCGGTACTCAAAGTCCTTAAAGACGCTTTACATAGAGTAGTGTAGGTAAGTCTGAAATGGTGGATTTCACCTCTTTAACTCCTCTCGGACGCCGGCGTCCATGCTCCCTCCCTCCTCTGTTAAATGGCATCTCACAGGCGCACTACGTCATCAAACCGTGTGATGTTTGGTATCACCGGATTCAGGAAGCTCTCGGCTTCCTGAATCCGGCATCGTTTTTCTTTTATTTCTTATGGATTTCACACCAGAGCAGCCTAAACACACAAAGTCCAAAATCACGATGAGTGGTGACAAGTCATGTCATGCCATTTTTCGACAGAAAAAGTTAAAGGATTACTCACGATCTCATGCGGACAAGTACTAACAGCTGCGGGAAGGCCCCGCCCATGTCACGTACGTTACACATCCAGCCCCGCCCACATCCACTACGTCACTGTGGTTTGTTCAGGGAAAGTCGGGATTTCAGAAACTCGGACGAAACAGCGCAAACTGACTGTCGGATTTCATGATGTTCTTCCCTACTACATAAACATTTACTACACGAACGTTTAAAGATAAATGGAAATGTTGAATTACTTGAAATGATTATTGATGTGAGGACACATTATTCCACCATGGCAACAATGTATTGTCTACTATCTGACTGAAAGCTGATTTAAAAAACATTCAGTGAACACAATGAACATGAAAACTGTTTTCAATAGACATTGCAAAGTATGTTTGTCACCGTTTATAACACTAGTAAGGGAAACCCGTAAAAAGAATGGTCTAGCAGAATGCTAAGGAGTGGAGAAGTGAGTGACTAACTGTAATTTTATTTATCAATTACACACAATCATACAGGCTACATCATTCAACAGATAAGACAAACAATCAGTAAAAGATCACATTATATAATTTACTTATCTTCCAATGATGTAGACCTACATCAGTCTAATAATATCAGACTGAAAGAAAAGACCTTTGAAAACTTTTTACTACTATTTAGCCAACCTCAATCTATTAACCTCTCTGTTTATATTAGTTGTATTTATATTGACTATTTTATTTACTCAAATTGTTACTAACAGAACTTAGCTTTGCCAGCCTGCTGTAGGCCTACCTCCAGACCAGCCCTCTCTCTACAATTACATTTCTATAGAGGACATCCAGTACACCACCATCTTTTGTATTATTTTATTTTCATTATTATATCTGACCTATTTTCTCACCTATACTGTGCTATGTCATGTCCTATGTCTTGATGTATCATACTAGCCTTCAGTACTGTATGTGTACTGTGTGTGTTTGTGTGGAGTGTATTTTGGGACTTGTCCAGGTAATCAAGGACAGTGGTTCTCAGTTGACTTTGGCTGGTTAAATAAGGTGGAATAAATGATTAAAAAAAAAAAAAATGCAACCCATTTAATGGAATATCATAATGAGTGAACAAGTGTCAGTGATAGCAAATAATGCAAATCATTACCAAAGGAAAAGTTGTTCTATTATTTAGCAACAATGAACAGACTCTTCTGAACAAATTATGGAAGCAATAGTTAGCAGTAGGTCGGGCAAAAAATTATAATATGGGTGCAGCCTCCATGCAGACCAAGCCATTTCCCTGCAAAAAATGTACAATTATTATCTTTTCATCCTGCAGTGAAGAAAGGGGAGACGTCCACCACTGCTGTTTTTTTTTTTGATCCATCAAGATGTTATCAAGTGGATGATCCTGGTGGTTGTTCTGAATGGCCTCTCACATCTTCAGTGTACATCCCTCTACCACCAAGTAGTTCACCCAGCTGCCTTGCATCCTTGTGTCTGATGCTGCCTCACCAGACTGCAGCATAAAACACACTTGTCACCACAGACTGATAAATCATCTGCTGCATCTTACTACAGATGTCTAGAGATAAATGACTAAAGAACATTTTTTTATTTCAACAATTTATTCAAGCAAAACAAAACATGACCATCTGACTGAACTTCTCTGTCACTCCTAACAGGAAAGCAGAACATGTCACTCAATTTGGATACAAAAGTAGAATGTTTGTCAATGATAACTAAAGTTATTGATTTAGTCATGAACACATTTACTCAATCTGGAAGAAATAGAGGAAGGATAAGTATTTGTTGAGAATATAACTGATAGCTTGTAGTCATTCTGTCAAAGTAACTAAAATGAACATTTCTAAAAAATAAAATCAAAGAATATGAGAGCTTTAAAAATTGTATTGAGATAAAAATAGTCACTGACCGATCAAAGAGTCTTTACTCAGGAATGCCTGCATACATGTGGCAAAACTTTGAGCAAAAGCCCGGTTGAGAATCATCTGAGTAAATTCCCCGCAGCTCCCCTCTTTTCCCCTTTCCTGCGTAGCCTGTGGGTAAATAAAGGATTTATTAATTAACAGTACTTATTTGAGGCCCCACTTCATTTTTTCTATTTGATGGGGCTCTTGAATCTCATTACTCATAATTAATAATTATGACAATATGTTTGCTTATGTCAGTTTTGAAGGGTTACGAGTGTTTCCATATTTCTATTATTTTACTATTGCATGAATTTTTACTGCAAATTATGGATGCCCATGGAAATGGACTGATGGGGTTTTAGCAGTATATTCTCACTTACCTACAACAACTTCATTTTTTGATAAGAAACAGTTCTCTACTGCAATCTCTGGGAGGTAATAACAAAAATAGCTATCATATTAACATTTTGCTTACCTGGAATGCAGTTTTTATAGGTCTCGTTGCACTCTGCACGTTTCCAGGGAATACATGTTGCGAAACTCTGCTTGGTACCTTTCAGTGAACTTGCTCCAAGTTGCAACACCTGTAAAACAATTTTGACCAATTCATCTAACTTGGAAAAAAGTGCAGTTTATTTATAACATACTTTTTGTGTTTCTAAATCTTACTGTTAAGCCACATGAAATGAGATATGAGAGAGAGGAACAGACGGGAACAGACGAGTGGAGTCGATGTTTAACCGGCGCGGAGAGAGCAGGTGAAATGTGCTGCCTGTGTGGACAGTCAAGCGCGGCACTAACGCGCTCGGTGTGTCCTTAGCGTTACTTGTAACAGTCAACTTATTGAATAATGTCGGGTTTAAATCGGGCTTGGGCCCATAATTACAGGTAATTGGACGGGCCGGGCCGGTCCCGGACATAACGAATTTTTTGGGCCCGATCTAAGCACACACACACATACACACACACACACACACACACACACACACAGCTAAATTAGAGTTATAACAACGCTAACGCTAATGCTCATGCTAACAACGCTGACGCTAACGTCGCGTAGGATGATGTTACCACACAAGCTAAATGTTGACCATTAACCTACCAAGATACCCTAAAGTTATACAACAACAATATACAGCAACAAAAGCGCCATGAGATGTGAATAAAGCTTTTCATTTATTCCATTTATTGTAGCAACGTAATTTTACTTACCGACATGACTTTCCCGCTTGGTCTTTTTGCTGAGAGGGAAGATGGGAAGAGGTGGAGTATTTGGGATTGTTGGACGGGGCTGGACCTTTGTGAGCGGGGCTAGACATCCAGCTCCGCCTTCCCGCAGGCCGCAGCCGTTACCCTCTCCATGCGGATCTGTTAGCGGACACGTAGCTGGTTTATAAAAGGTAAGAGTCTCACTCCTACCACTATTTTTGGCTGAGATATACCACCTAGAAAGTGGGATCACAACTTTCATGTTTCATATGGCTTTATTTGGTGATATTTTATGGTGTTTCTGTCATAAACAACATCAGCTATCATAATCACGCCTAATTTCAATAAGGTACAATGTTTGAAGCTGGCTGAGAGATATGGAGGAGCTAGATTGTTAAGGGCTTTAAAAGTGATAAGTAGAATCTTAAAGTTTATCTTGTGTTTAACTGGCAGCAAGTGGAGGAGGTGGAGGGCTGGGGTGTTGTTGTCACATGAGCGGGTTCTGGTAAGTAGGCAGGCTGCAGAATTCTGTACATACTGAAGTTAAGTGAGGACAGTGTTTGTCGAGCCTGAGTGTTACAAGTGCATGGATGAGTGTTTCAGCAGCAGAGGGTGACAGAGAGGGTCGGAGGCAGGCAATGTTACGGATTTGAAAGAAGGCTGTTTTGGTGATGTGGTTGGCATGAGGCAGGCAGGTGAACCTTTGGGGACACCATGGGTGACAGAGACTTGTTGATGAAGAGATTAACTGATGTCTGTCAGAGAGAAAGGACTGGAATCAGGAGAGGGCAGTGACAGTAATGCCAAGGATGGATTTGAGTTGTGTGATGACTGTGGAATAGTTAATGGTATCAAAAGCAGTACTGAGGTTGAGAAGGATGTGGATGGTGATGAAACCACAGTCTGAGGATTACAGCAGATCATTGGTGACTTTAATCAGGGCAGTCTCAGTGCTGTGTTTAGCATGGAAACCAGGCTGAAAAGGCTCATAGAGGTTACTGGATTCAAGGTGGGATTTAAGCTAAGCAGCAACAATTCTCTCCAGAACTTTTGACCAGAAGGACAGGTTGGAAATGGGCTGGTAGTTACTGGGGGAGTCAGGATCAAGTCAAGATTATGTGAGTATCAGGGTGACTGCAGCAAGTTTTAATCTAGTATATAGTCAAGTAGAGGCAAAGAAAGGACAAGTTCAGATGTGGGTGATGTAAAGGTCAGTGGTAATAGTAACTGTATATTAGAATCAATAAAAGCAATAGTTTTTATTGAAAGAAAATGACCTAAAAAAACAGCTGAAAAAACGTGAGAGGACAAATTCTTTTTCAACTAGCTTAATAAACAGAAGTGAAGCAGTGAACATGAGAAAAAAAAGAAAAACAAACACACAATTGTGAAATTGCCAAGAGAGAGTTGTGTGTTGCCATGACTTTATGTAAGGGGATTCTTCCAAAGGCTGGGACTTCCGGGAATTGAGAGTTTACATCATGTTCGCTAACCAATGAGAAATAAATCTTGGTTTTGGACAAGTGAACTTTGTCTCTTTGCTTGCCTAGCTGAACTTTAAATCACCGCACCAACAATATAGCCACCTTAGTTGAACTCAGGAATGCCTCCAAAAGTGTGACCTTTGTTCTTTCTCACTCTTGGCCCATGCACAGTATCTGAATTTATTATCCAGTCAGTCCATCTGCTTATCACTGTGCTCCATAGTGGTTGACCACCATGGCTCTTAACATCCCCGGTGTGATTGCAGTGGCGCTGTTCTATGTCCTGATTTTGGGGACAGGGGTGTGGGCTGCCAAAAAGTCCAAGAAGGCTGCGAGGAAAAGCCATGGAGGCAAGACTGAAGTGGTGCTGCTTGGAGACAGAAATATCAACTTGCTGGTCGGGATTTGCACCATGACCGGTAAATTGTTTTGTGGGGTTGAGAAACTCATCCAAGCCAGACCGGGTATCACAGCTTTGTATTAGTTATTTGTTATTTTGCTGGCAGGACATGGTGGGAGGTGCCCTGGTTGCAGTTACTTTTTAATCCTGTTATTTCAATGTCAAGTCTGCCAATGTCAGTCCTATTGTCGTGGAATAACAAAGCTGTTTTCCTCATTACAGGTTAATTATCTTGTGACCTAAAGAAGTTTGTTTTCTCCTAATAACAGTAGAAAAAAAGTATAATAAATAGTAGTAGTAGATATAATAGTAATTATATCATAACAGCAGGTATTGATGTGTGGCACATCATGTAGCAGCTGGTTTGAGCTGATAAAGTCAATTTGGAATAATTTGTTCATTAGTGCACTAGAGTGCAGGCTGACACAGGCTTGCACAATTTATCAATTTTGATTTCATAATTCAAGACACAGATGCATCATGCGCGATGCATGCCGGATACATCACACTATTTTCATTATGGGTGGTTGTGTGATATGAATCAGTGTAGGACTGACTGCTACACAGGCTTTCCCCCAAAAAATGTTGTAAGGCCTGGAGGCAACATGCCAGCAAAAGCCTGATGGCAGCATTGGCACTGTTGTTTTTGGGTGTGCTGAGTTTTTTCCGCACATTTTGGTTTTCAACTTAAGAAAAAGTAGCCATACCACAATGTAAACATACTGTTAAAAGCAGTACAAAACAATAAGTAGGTAACACTGAGTTAGCAGTGTGTGCAAGCACTGTAAAAGTCTTGACCTTACACACATGATATTTCCTGAGGGAGACGTATGGAGTAGAGGGAGACAATATGGATGGAACTTAGGTGCAGACATTACAAGGAGTCACCTGGATAACAGTCAATCACTAGGAACATCAACAAAAAGCCCTGTTAACAGTCTTAGTGGGCAAAAGGCCTTGATTCAATGGGACCACATTATGCTGGGGTGGGGGCAAGGTGCTGTGCTGTCATAAAGTTTCTAATTATGTCCTATAAGCCGTCCTCCCCCCTGTGAAGGTCCAACAATGCCGAAGCAGCCTTTTCCATGCTTACAAGATTTAAAAATTCATCCAGCCATTTCAGGATGTTAAAACAGTCGGGGTTTCTAACTTTCCAATTCATGAGTATTATACGTTTAGCTGCAAGACATGCGAGTGAGACAATTTTTTGTGCAATTGAAGAGTTAATGCCAATCGGTTGAACACCTAACAGGCATGTAGCTGGAGAAAGGGTCAGTTCAGTATTTAAAATCTGGGACACTGTGGCTTTGACTGCATCCCAGAGGGCCTTGACAGCAGGACAGAACAAAAGGGAGTGGGCCAGGGTGCCTACCTCCCCACACCCATGCCAGCATAGGTCTGAAACAGAGTTATCCATCTTGTTTAGCTTGTAGGGCGTGATGTAAGCTCTATGTCAGATTTTAAAATTGATAATCCTGAAACGTGCACATTTAGTAAAAGATACAGAGTTATTCCAAATTCTGTCCCATTCATGCTGGGAGAGTGAGATACCTAAATCTTCTTCCCATCTTGTCTGAGCCCTAGTGTTGGTATTGGAGGAGGATAGGAGTAGTAATTTATAAATGCCTGAGACCAGACCTTTTCCACCCACAAGTTTTTTTAGGGTTTTGTCTAAGTGTTCATGACTACACACACTTGATCCTTTTGAGGATATTTTGGTAATAACAGCCTTAAACTGGAGATAGGAGAGGAAATTGGAATTATTCATATTAAACTTCAATAACATTTCAGAGAAAGGTATCGTGGTGTTATCCTTCACAACTTGCCCTAAAGTATGTAATCCACAATTTTTCATACAAGAAATGTTTAAAGGGAGGCCGCCTGCTGAAATAAGAGGGTTACTCCATAGTGGGCAGGAGGGAAGGGAGCTCCCCACAATGCCTAGCCTTCTGTGCACGAGCTTCACTATGCCAATGGAGCACCTAATTACTGGATTGTCTATGCCTGCCATATCTTTAGGACAGTACCATAATGATGGCAAGGATATATGTTTATTATGGTCTTTAATTATCTGTTCCTCTAACCAATCCCAATCTGGCTTCCAGGTTTTAGTGCTATAACCCCATACAATGGGAAATCTGGCATTGTATGCAAGGTAATATAAATACATATCAGGAACACTTAGACCTCCTTTACTCTTCAACATGGACATCTTTTTATAACTAATTCTGGGTTTTTTATTCTTCCATAAAAATGTAGAGAATATAGATTGAATATCTTTAAATCAATATTGGGGAAATTGAAGGGGAATGGATGATATTACATGGGCTAGTCTCGGCAGAACATTCATTTTTAATATGTCTACCCTGCCCCATAGTGACAACGGTAAGGTTGAACAACTTCTCAAGTCTTCTTTGATTAATTTAAGTAGACCTGGACCGTTGGCATCAAAAATCTTATTGATTGGTGTTTTAACGGTTGTACCTAAATATTTAATACCTTCAGGTTTCCAAATAAAAGGGGCTGAACTAGGCACTCACTTTGATATAGTTCTGGGTAAAACTCTCTAAAAGCATCACTGATTAGTTTTTGATCCGTTATGATTGTGCCTTTAGCGTTCTTTATAGCTGGAATACACTGCTTGCTCTCCAGCTGTTTAAGCTGCAGAGCAAGCATCTTTCCTGCTTTATCCCCACACTCAAAGTGTTTCCTCCGAAGCCTGTAGAGGTCAAATGCAGTCTCTTCATGTATTGTTGCTTGTAAGTCGGCCCTTAATGAGAGGACAGAGCTCTTTAACATTTGGCTCGTGGGTTCTTGCATGTGTTGCAATTCCAATGATCTAAGTTCATTACATAATTTATCTTTCTTTGCCACAGCTTCCCTGTGCTTTGCTGATGCGTAGCTGATTATCCAACCTCGACAGGTGGCCTTAAAGGCCTCCCAAACAGTTTGTATAGAGGAAACAGAGGCTGTGTTTATAGATATAAATTCCTCTATTCTGGTTTTAATGTGGGAAATAAAGGTATCATCTTTTAAAAGTGCATTATTGAATCTCCATTGTTTAGGTTTATTGACAATAGCACTTAGAATGTAATTGCTAGGTCTATCAGGGCATCTTTGACTAAGTTGAAATCGCCCGCCATTAGGATGGGATGATTAGCATACCGTGCCAAGCGGGATGTAATAGGGGATAAAAAAGATGCTTGGGCAGAACTGGGAGCATAAATATTAACCATTGCGCATTTTTCGCTCTGTAAAGTGCCAAATAATATCAGATATCGACCTTCTTTATCCATCTCCATATCAATTAGGTTGTACGAGATTTCTTAGAGATCAAAATACTCACACCTCTACAACCTCTAGAGCCTGGGGAAGAGAACACTTGACCCACCCATCTTTGCTTTAATTTAAGTGATTCTTCCATATTAAGGTGGGTTTCCTGCAACATTGCTATATCAGTGTTTTAACAGTATTCTGAATTCCGTTTACATTCCATGAAGTCACTTTTATAGCATTGTTCACCATTTATTCAAAGAGAGAAAGAGAAATAAAAATAAATATATGATGAGCGATGAGTAAGGGCACAGGAACAAAGAAAAACAGCTGTTGCTGTACATGCATACGTATATAATGGATACTGCACCTGTGGGGATCTGGGGTAGAGAATGAGTGCGCAGGTATGCGCGGGGGGGGGGGTCAAGCCCCATCTTCTATCCGCAATGGGTGAGTGAAAGCAGTGCTAAGACAGTCAACAGAGCGTTACCGAGAGGATGCTTAGTTAGTAAACCTGCAAGATAATCTTAAACTGGGTGACACACATCAGACCTTGGGATAAGGGAGATGAGACAATATGCTTATGCCCTTTCCCTTTCTCAGTTCTTGAACTCCATGATCTGTGATATACAAGGAGAGGGGGAAAGAGAGGGACTGCAAGTTGAAGGTGTGTGTGCGGTGGGGGGGAGGGGGGTAAAAACGAAAGAAAAGAAAAAGAGTCACTTACAGTCGGGGCGAGGTAGATTCCAGGATTGTTGACATCCCTATCAAAAAATATTTGGGAGTTTCACCTTCAAGCCCCTCAGTGCAGCTTCAGCTGAATCATACCTAAGAGTCTCGTCCTCAATGGTTATGATAAACTTCGCCGGGTGTAGCAGACCAAATCGCAGGCCAGTGGTCTTCACTTTGTCGATGATGTCTCTGTAGGCAGCGCGCTGTTTTGGCCCTCCATCGCGAGGTCCTCGCGGGCGAAGAATCATTGTCCTTCCCATACGAGCCTCTGCTTGTTCCTGGCAGCCTGTAATATTGACTGTCGATCACCCCACCAAAGCAGGCGCACTATGATGGATCGAGGGGGGTCACCTGGATCTGGCTTGGGTCTCAGGGCCCGATGCGCCCGGTCGATCTCAGGAAGCGGGTCGCCATCTTTAATGCCCAGTATATACTGGAATATTTTGTTTATCAAGGTAAACAGATTGTCAGCTTCAGCGTCTTCCTTCAATCTGGTGAGCCTGATGTTGTTCTTTCTGCTTCTGCTCTCAAGATCGGTAACCCTTTCACGTAGAAATTTCACATCTTTTGGTAGTTGTTTCACCGTCTCTCCATTGGATGATGCTCGATCCTCCAGGGCACTTATACGCTTCTCAGCGTTAGATATCTTGATAAGACATTCGTTTTAAAGCAGCGACTTTTGACAGCAGGGGACAGGTGAGCGGGTGTACAGGAAAAGCGAGTACGCAGGTTAAATTAGACGAACAGTTTCTGTTTCTGAAGAGCAGCAAACACTCAGCACGCCATGTTCACCTGACCGCTATCACAAGATAACTCACAAAATCTCAGAAACAGGACATCATTTCTAAGTAAAACACCATATTCCCTGCATTTTAATAGTGATGAAAATATAAGTGTTAACATAGGCGTCAATCGGCCAACTTTTCGCCAACTTTTGGCCGATTGCCGATTATTCTCTAATGGCTATAATTGGCCAATTAAATCGGCCGGCCGATAAATCCGTCGGGCCCTAATAATAATATATCATATTCATTAGCAGTATTAATTTGACATCTATTTTAGATTTAGTCTTAGCCTTGAGATGAAAATGGTTATTAGTTTTAGTCACATTTTAATCATTTTTATCCCTCATAGTTTCAGTCTAGTCGACCAAAATTCAAAACATTTTAGTCCATTAATTCATTAATTAATGTATCAGAAATTAGAATCAAGGTGACAGGTTGGATAAAAATTTCATTTTGACAATTTTTTGCTCCAACTACAAATCATTTCTACACACTTACAAACTATCATTTCTCCATCAGTGTTTGATACGTTTAAGGGGTGATTTATAAGCACACACTTACTGATCATCATTTGAAAAGCTCAACATCTCTCTATTTATGCTCTCAAAAACTTTGACACCACAAATAACTAATCTGAGACAACTAAGATTTGTACCCAGGTTCATGCTAAACTGTGATTTATCGATCTCACTGTGAAGAAGCAGAGAAATAACTTAAATGAAGCCTGAATTCTTTTTTAATCTGTAACATGTTAATCTGGAGGTTTTAACTCATGTCTCTGAGTTGCAGATTAAAACTTAATTAAACAGCATCAGCCACCCCAAGACAAGATTTGAGTGGATCCTGTAGGGATTAACAGACTTGAAATCTGGTGGCCAGTGGCTGCTTGCTCCGCTAAAAAACTTTCGTTAAAGTTTCTGTCAACGAAATTAACACTGTTCATTAGTTGATTTATATTTTACATCTAAGTGTGCAATACAAATAAAAAATCACATTTGTTTCTAAAATATAGTGAAGTATAAAGTGGCAATAAATGGAAATATTTCAGTACAGTAAAAGTACCTCAAAAATTGTACTGTAGTACTAAACCAGTCTAGTACAGGTCTTTGACCCAGGAGACTGGTGTTTGTGTTCCATGTGAAAATAACTTAGTCAGTGAGTTGTCAGTCACTTGTTGTTTATTAGTCAGCTGAGTGTACTGATGTCACTGAAGTCAAGCACAACCTTTTCCTAACCCTCACCAAACCTAACTGCTGACCCCTTAAAAGTCACAAGTCGACTCATGTGACAAACACTGACCTTACCAAGTAGTTTTGTTGCTTACACCTACTTAGTGACTCTTCTTAGTCATGTGCATTTGCTTGCGTGAGTTACAGCCAACCCCCTTTTGCATCCAGATCGTCCAATTCCCTCTGCATCAAGACACAATAGAAAAGGTGGTCAAGAGTGGTAATACAACTCTATAGCAATACTAAATAAACACTGTAATATAACCATAATTCCCCATAAAATTTCCATAGCAAAATTATTGTATTAATTTTCTATAGTGTAAAAGAAAATGTACTGTTTGGGGCACATTTTGTCTTGTATTTCTGTGCACACCTTGCTCTAATGCATAAACTTTAACATGCTTGGAATGGCATTAGAAGTAATTAAATCAAAAGAGCTTTTTGGGACATAGCAGAGAAATGCTGATTCAGTAAATCTCAAATATTAAACCAAGCTGGAGGCGAAATCCAGTGTATCAGTGAAGCTGCAGGTGGTCGGGGGCTGACCACTGTACCTGGCCAGGAAGCAATGGCAACTGGCTCACTCTCTAATGTAATTCCCCACCTCACTACCTACAGGAGGCAACCAGCCTCCCCTCAAAACACTGAAACAGTTCTCCTGTCACCACTGGAAAGGCTTCCCTGATTCTTAATGTCACCACACTAAAAGTGCTGGATGGCACCACCACAACCAACCCAAACAAGGTGAGTAGGTGCTCTGCCTTGTACGTAGTCAAGTCTAGCATGGAGGGAGTGACAGAGAAGCAGAATATGACACAATAATTGTAATGACTGGAGAAAAACCATTAAAAACACCCAGTTATAGGGGATCAAGAGTGCAACATACAAACATACAGTACAGGCCAAAAGTTTGGACACACCTTCTCATTCAATGCGTTTTCTTTATTTTCATGACTATTTACATTGTAGATTCTCACTGAAGGCATCAAAACTATGAATGAACACATGTGGAGTTATGTACTTAACAAAAAAAGGTGAAATAACTGAAAACATGTTTTATATTCTAGTTTCTTCAAAATAGCCACCCTTTGCTCTGATTACTGCTTTGCACACTCTTGGCATTCTCTCCATGAGCTTCAAGAGGTAGTCACCTGAAATGGTTTTCCAACAGTCTTGAAGGAGTTCCCAGAGGTGTTTAGCACTTGTTGGCCCCTTTGCCTTCACTCTGCGGTCCAGCTCACCCCAAACCATCTCGACTGGGTTCAGGTCCGGTGACTGTGGAGGCCAGGTCATCTGCCGCAGCACTCCATCACTCTCCTTCTTGGTCAAATAGCCCTTACACAGCCTGGAGGTGTGTTTGGGGTCATTGTCCTGTTGAAAAATAAATGATCGTCCAACTAAACGCAAACCGGATGGGATGGCATGTCGCTGCAGGATGCTGTGGTAGCCATGCTGGTTCAGTGTGCCTTCAATTTTGAATAAATCCCCAACAGTGTCACCAGCAAAACACCCCCACACCATCACACCTCCTCCTCCATGCTTCACAGTGGGAACCAGGCATGTGGAATCCATCCGTTCACCTTTTCTGCGTCTCACAAAGACACAGCGGTTGGAACCAAAGATCTCAAATTTGGACTCATCAGACCAAAGCACAGATTTCCACTGGTCTAATGTCCATTCCTTGTGTTTCTTGGCCCAAACAAATCTCTTCTGCTTGTTGCCTCTCCTTAGCAGTGGTTTCCTAGCAGCTATTTGACCATGAAGGCCTGATTTGCGCAGTCTCCTCTTAACAGTTGTTCTAGAGATGGGTCTGCTGCTAGAACTCTGTGTGGCATTCATCTGGTCTCTGATCTGAGCTGCTGTTAACTTGCGATTTCTGAGGCTGGTGACTCGGATGAACTTATCCTCAGAAGCAGAGGTGACTCTTGGTCTTCCTTTCCTGGGTCGGTCCTCATGTGTGCCAGTTTCGTTGTAGCGCTTGATGGTTTTTGCGACTCCACTTGGGGACACATTTAAAGTTTTTGCAATTTTCCGGAATGACTGACCTTCATTTCTTAAAGTAATGATGGCCACTCGTTCTTCTTTAGTTAGCTGATTGGTTCTTGCCATAATATGAATTTTAACAGTTGTCCAATAGGGCTGTCGGCTGTGTATTAACCTGACTTCTGCACAACACAACTGATGGTCCCAACCCCATTGATAAAGCAAGAAATTCCACTAATTAACCCTGATAAGGCACACCTGTGAAGTGGAAACCATTTCAGGTGACTACCTCTTGAAGCTCATGGAGAGAATGCCAAGAGTGTGCAAAACAGTAATCAGAGCAAAGGGTGGCTATTTTGAAGAAACTAGAATATAAAACATGTTTTCAGTTATTTCACCTTTTTTTGTTAAGTACATAACTCCACATGTGTTCATTCATAGTTTTGATGCCTTCAGTGAGAATCTACAATGTAAATAGTCATGAAAATAAAGAAAACGCATTGAATGAGAAGGTGTGTCCAAACTTTTGGTCTGTACTGTACATTTAATAATTTCCATTTAATATGTTCTATGTGTGATTTCCAACATAGTTTGTGATGTAAAATCACTCCCAAATTTTGTTTCATACACTCTTTCATTTAAAAATCAGTTTCACTTCACAATTAGCCCTAATACCCCTAAACACCATAAATTTTGTTTAATATTTATTTAGTGATAACTTATTAACAGCAAACCATTTTGTCAACATGATCAGTTCCCTTTCTACTGATTTTAATAACTCTTTCGTGTCCTCATCTGATGAAAATAAATTTGTGTCGTATGCAAACATTACAAATTTCAACATATTAGATACTGCACAAATATTATTTCAATAATGTATAAATACATTATTGTATGTATTAGACCCTCAGATCTAAGGTACAGATCTCTTGCTTTTAAAACAAAGAGAGCCATGTCCAGCTTTGTACCCTCATCCATCAGACTAATGAATAACAGCTGATTTGATCTGATATGTATGCTTGTGGGTGTGTGTGTTTGTTCTTCTCTCCTTTTGACATTTGTATTTGTATTTTTAACTTTTTAACATTTGTATTTATCTATTTGTATTTATTTTGTTTAATATGCACTATCACTCTTCACAGACGAAGTTCCTAACGGAAAAATAAAGTTCTTTGAATTGAATTGAATTGAATAACTTAGGTCCTAATACCGAATCTTGTGGAACACAACAGGTTACTCCTCTAAGATGCGATTCAGTATAATTCATTTTTACATATTGACACCTGTTATTTGAATAACTTCTTAACTCATATCATAGCGTTCCCATTTCTTAAGACATAGGGAATGATCGATTGTGTCAAACGAATCAAACAAAGTAAAGGCAATCTGCAAAACAAAGGGACACAATTTTATTTACTTCACTTTACTTTATTTACTTCACTTCTTTATGTATAAATGCAGACGTGGTAACTGAGTGGGTCATTGTTTTTTCCACAAACTATTTCCCACCAGTATAAATAGAAAATGTGGTGACTGCTGAACCTCAAAGGGACAGTACACATCATCTGCCCTCTGCAGCATTTCGGCTGCTGTATACTAACACTTGCAACTGTGTACATACAGTATACATACTGCAGTATATTCTACATTAAGTGTGTGTGTGTCTGTGTGTCATTTTTCTGCAGCAACGTGGGTCGGAGGTGGTTTTATCCTGGGTATTGCTGAGGCGGTGTACTCTCCTAAAATGGGCTTAATATGGGCTCTTATGCCTGTGTATTACGCAGTGTCTTTCATAATAGGTAAGACATGTCACACACTATAAAGGCAAAAAGCTGTACTGATCCTGAATTACACAGTGTAAATACAGTATAAACTTTAATATCTCATCCAATGCAAAAGGTGGTCTTTTCTTTGCCAAGCCAATGAGGGATAAGGAGTATGTCACCATGATGGACCCATTCCAGATAAAGTATGGCAAAATACTGAGTGGTGCTCTAGTGCTGCCTTCTCTGCTGGTGGATGTGCTGTGGGTGTCCTGCACTCTGCTAAGCTTAGGTAAACATTTATACCTACCTAATAATGCAAAACAAAAAAAATAAAACAATTAGTGGAGGCAAACAAAGCGTTTCCATTACTGTTTGTGGGTTTGTCTAACAGGATCAACTATGAGTGTGATTCTGGACTTGCCCTATGCCTATTCTGTTTGGATCTCATCAGCTGTGGCCATTATCTACACATTGCTAGGAGGCCTCTATTCGGTGGCGTACACTGATGTTATCCAGCTCTGTTTAGTTTTCCTCAGTTTGGTGAGTTACACCGCCTTATACAGTAGCACATGTTCATTTTAATGATACAGTATCTGCACGTATGTGACATCTAGTATAAAGCTCTACCAACCGATATGTATTTAACCTTCATCTTGATAGCACAAGTGAATGCTAGACAAAGAGCATAAGAACATTCAGCTTAAAGTTCATTAGACGGATACATCTTTTTGGAATGTATGCAATCAAATAAGCTCTGTTTGTGGAAGTTCAGTGACTGTTGTGTGGTGTGTCAGTCTAAAGAGGTCCAGATTTTCCAAAATGAAATGGAGCTTCAAAGCATTTCACAGAAAAAGCGTGAAGGGCAGTGACATTAAAAACTGAAGCTGTGGAACTGCTTTTGGATGATTTGGTTATGTGGAGCCCAAATCATTATTATTATTATCATTATTATTGCCTTTATTTAACTGAGGTGTCCCATTGTGATAGAAAATCTCTTTTACAAGACAGACCTGACCAAGGTAGCAGCCAATCAAAACACATTAAAATGCAACAAATGCAACATATGATTAAAAAATCCACAATAAAACAACAGCTATTCAAACATAGTGGCCTCTTGAGAAAAACAAGCACATCTCTATCATCACATCCTTTATGATACCCTTAAATTCACCTATACCCTATACTGGGTATAGGTGTATCTAATTTTAGATCTTTTTCAAGATTGTTCCATGCCCACAGTGCATAGTAGGAAAATGCACTTTTTACCAGATCTGTTAAAACCTGGGGTACATTAGAAAGCAACCACTTGGAGGAGGGTAGCTGGTAATAACCAGAGCTGGCACACAGCAGGTTGCAGAGGTAGGTCCAAAGTTTGCCCAGTATTACTTTATAGATAAAAAATATACCAGTGCTGTTGTCTGTGAGTGGTCAGTGACGTCCAACCCACCAAATCATAAAGAATGCAGTCAGTGAGGGACTTTGCATTTGTAATAAAATGTAGAGATGCATGGTATACTGAATCCGGGCTACATAAAATGGAGGAGGGTGCATGCACTTACACTTTGTCACCATAATCAATCACAGACTGAAAACTAACTTC